>NC_092712.1:31673078-31939504 GCF_047496885.1 Scyliorhinus torazame | reverse complement strand
CACACTGTACACTCCTGTCAGTGTCCCACTGTACACTCCTGTCAGTCCCCACTGTACACTCCTGTCAGTCCCCACTGTACACTCCTGTCAGTGTCCCACTGTACACTCCTGTCAGTCCCCACTGTACACTCCTGTCAATCCCCACTGTACACTCCTGTCAGTGTCCCACTGTACACTCCTGTCAGTCCCCACTGTACACTCCTGTCAGTGTCCCACTGTACACTCCTGTCAGTGTCCCACTGTACACTCCTGTCAGTCCCACTGTACACTCCTGTCAGTCCCCACTGTACACTCCTGTCAGTGTCCCACTGTACACTCCTGTCAGTGTCCCACTGTACACTCCTGTCAGTCCCCACTGCACACTCCTGTCAGTGTCCCCACTGTACACTCCTGTCAGTGTCCCACTGTACACTCCTGTCAGTGACCCCACTGTACACTCCTGTCAGTCCCCACTGTACACTCGTGTCAGTCCCCACTGTACACTCCTGTCAGTCCCGACTGTACACTCCTGTCAGTGTCCCACTGTACACTCCTGTCAGTCCCCACTGTACACTCCTGTCAGTCCCCACTGTACACTCCTGTCAGTCCCGACTGTACACTCCTGTCAGTGTCCCACTGTACACTCCTGTCAGTGTCCCACTGTACACTCCTGTCAGTGTCCCACTGTACACTCCTGTCAGTCCCCACTGTACACTCCTGTCAGTGTCCCACTGTACACTCCTGTCAGTGTCCCCACTGTACACTCCTGTCAGTGTCCCACTGTACACTCCT
Organism: Scyliorhinus torazame; assembly: GCF_047496885.1. Classification (NCBI taxonomy): domain Eukaryota; kingdom Metazoa; phylum Chordata; class Chondrichthyes; order Carcharhiniformes; family Scyliorhinidae; genus Scyliorhinus; species Scyliorhinus torazame. The sequence goes on along the minus strand of NC_092712.1, from coordinate 31,938,733 downwards.
GTCAGTCCCCACTGTACACTCCTGTCAGTCCCCACTGTACACTCCTGTCAGTCCCCACTGTACACTCCTGTCAGTCCCCACTGTACACTCCTGTCAGTCCCGACTGTACACTCCTGTCAGTGTCCCACTGTACACTCCTGTCAGTGTCCCACTGTACACTCCTGTCAGTGTCCCACTGTACACTCCTGTCAGTGTCCCACTGTACACTCCTGTCAGTCCCACTGTACACTCCTGTCAGTCCCCACTGTACACTCCTGTCAGTCCCCACTGCACACTCCTGTCAGTCCCCACTGTACACTCCTGTCAGTGTCCCACTGTACACTCCTGTCAGTGTCCCCACTGTACACTCCTGTCAGTCCCCACTGTACACTCCTGTCAGTCCCCACTGTACACTCCTGTCAGTCCCCACTGTACACTCCTGTCAGTCCCCACTGTACACTCCTGTCAGTGTCCCCACTGTACACTCCTGTCAGTGTCCCCACTGTACACTCCTGTCAGTCCCCACTGTACACTCCTGTCAGTGTCCCACTGTACACTCCTGTCAGTGTCCCCACTGTACACTCCTGTCAGTGTCCCCACTGTACACTCCTGTCAGTGTCCCACTGTACACTCCTGTCAGTCCCCACTGTACACTCCTGTCAGTGTCCCACTGTACACTCCTGTCAGTGTCCCCACTGTAGACTCCTGTCAGTGTCCCCACTGTACACTCCTGTCAGTGCCCACTGTACACTCCTGTCAGTCCCCACTGTACACTCCTGTCAGTCCCCACTGTACACTCCTGTCAGTCCCCACTGTACACTCCTGTCAGTCCCCACTGTACACTCCTGTCAGTCCCCACTGTACACTCCTGTCAGTCCCCACTGTACACTCCTGTCAGTGTCCCACTGTACACTCCTGTCAGTGTCCCACTGTACACTCCTGTCAGTGTCCCCACTGTACACTCCTGTCAGTGTCCCACTGTACACTCCTGTCAGTCCCCACTGTACACTCCTGTCAGTCCCCACTGTACACTCCTGTCAGTCCCCACTGTACACTCCTGTCAGTCCCCACTGTACACTCCTGTCAGTCCCCACTGTACACTCCTGTCAGTGTCCCCACTGTACACTCCTGTCAGTGTCCCACTGTACACTCCTGTCAGTGTCCCACTGTACACTCCTGTCAGTGTCCCCACTGTACACTCCTGTCAGTCCCCACTGTACACTCCTGTCAGTCCCCACTGTACACTCCTGTCAGTGTCCCACTGTACACTCCTGTCAGTCCCCACTGTACACTCCTGTCAGTCCCCACTGTACACTCCTGTCAGTGTCCCACTGTACACTCCTGTCAGTGTCCCCACTGTACACTCCTGTCAGTCCCCACTGTACACTCCTGTCAGTCCCCACTGTACACTCCTGTCAGTCCCACTGTACACTCCTGTCAGTCCCCACTGTACACTCCTGTCAGTCCCCACTGTACACTCCTGTCAGTCCCCACTGTACACTCCTGTCAGTGTCCCCACTGTACACTCCTGTCAGTCCCCACTGTACACTCCTGTCAGTGTCCCCACTGTACACTCCTGTCAGTCCCCACTGTACACTCCTGTCAGTCCCCACTGTACACTCCTGTCAGTGTCCCCACTGTACACTCCTGTCAGTCCCCACTGTACACTCCTGTCAGTCCCCACTGTACACTCCTGTCAGTGTCCCCACTGTACCTCTCTGTCAGTGTCCCACTGTACACTCCTGTCAGTGTCCCACTGTACACTCCTGTCAGTCCCCACTGTACACTCCTGTCAGTGTCCCACTGTACACTCCTGTCAGTGTCCACTGTACACTCCTGTCAGTCCCCACTGTACACTCCTGTCAGTCCCCACTGTACACTCCTGTCAGTGTCCCACTGTACACTCCTGTCAGTCCCCACTGTACACTCCTGTCAGTGTCCCACTGTACACTCCTGTCAGTCCCCACTGTACACTCCTGTCAGTGTCCCACTGTACACTCCTGTCAGTGTCCCACTGTACACTCCTGTCAGTCCCCACTGTACACTCCTGTCAGTGTCCCACTGTACACTCCTGTCAGTCCCCACTGTACACTCCTGTCAGTCCCCACTGTACACTCCTGTCAGTCCCCACTGTACACTCCTGTCAGTCCCCACTGTACACTCCTGTCAGTCCCCACTGTACACTCCTGTCAGTCCCCACTGTACACTCCTGTCAGTCCCCACTGTACACTCCTGTCAGTCCCCACTGTACACTCCTGTCAGTCCCCACTGTACACTCCTGTCAGTGTCCCCACTGTACACTCCTGTCAGTGTCCCCACTGTACACTCCTGTCAGTCCCCACTGTACACTCCTGTCAGTCCCCACTGTACACTCCTGTCAGTGTCCCACTGTACACTCCTGTCAGTCCCCACTGTACACTCCTGTCAGTCCCCACTGTACACTCCTGTCAGTGTCCCCACTGTACACTCCTGTCAGTCCCCACTGTACACTCCTGTCAGTGTCCCCACTGTACACTCCTGTCAGTGTCCCACTGTACACTCCTGTCAGTGTCCCACTGTACACTCCTGTCAGTGTCCCACTGTACACTCCTGTCAGTGTCCCACTGTACACTCCTGTCAGTGTCCCCACTGTACACTCCTGTCAGTCCCCACTGTACACTCCTGTCAGTCCCCACTGTACACTCCTGTCAGTGTCCCCACTGTACACTCCTGTCAGTGTCCCCACTGTACACTCCTGTCAGTCCCCACTGTACACTCCTGTCAGTCCCCACTGTACACTCCTGTCAGTGTCCCCACTGTACACTCCTGTCAGTGTCCCCACTGTACACTCCTGTCAGTGTCCCACTGTACACTCCTGTCAGTGTCCCACTGTACACTCCTGTCAGTCCCCACTGTACACTCCTGTCAGTCCCCACTGTACACTCCTGTCAGTGTCCCCACTGTACACTCCTGTCAGTGTCCCCACTGTACACTCCTGTCAGTGTCCCACTGTACACTCCTGTCAGTGTCCCACTGTACACTCCTGTCAGTGTCCCACTGTACACTCCTGTCAGTGTCCCACTGTACACTCCTGTCAGTCCCCACTGTACACTCCTGTCAGTCCCCACTGTACACTCCTGTCAGTGTCCCACTGTACACTCCTGTCAGTGTCCCACTGTACACTCCTGTCAGTCCCCACTGTACACTCCTGTCAGTGTCCCACTGTACACTCCTGTCAGTGTCCCACTGTACACTCCTGTCAGTCCCCACTGTACACTCCTGTCAGTCCCCACTGTACACTCCTGTCAGTCCCCACTGTACACTCCTGTCAGTCCCCACTGTACACTCCTGTCAGTGTCCCACTGTACACTCCTGTCAGTGTCCCCACTGTACACTCCTGTCAGTGTCCCCACTGTACACTCCTGTCAGTGTCCCACTGTACACTCCTGTCAGTCCCCACTGTACACTCCTGTCAGTCCCCACTGTACACTCCTGTCAGTGTCCCACTGTACACTCCTGTCAGTGTCCCCACTGTACACTCCTGTCAGTGTCCCACTGTACACTCCTGTCAGTCCCCACTGTACACTCCTGTCAGTCCCCACTGTACACTCCTGTCAGTCCCCACTGTACACTCCTGTCAGTCCCCACTGTACACTCCTGTCAGTCCCCACTGTACACTCCTGTCAGTGTCCCACTGTACACTCCTGTCAGTCCCCACTGTACACTCCTGTCAGTGTCCCACTGTACACTCCTGTCAGTCCCCACTGTACACTCCTGTCAGTCCCCACTGTACACTCCTGTCAGTCCCCACTGTACACTCCTGTCAGTGTCCCCACTGTACACTCCTGTCAGTCCCCACTGTACACTCCTGTCAGTCCCCACTGTACACTCCTGTCAGTCCCCACTGTACACTCCTGTCAGTGTCCCCACTGTACACTCCTGTCAGTCCCCACTGTACACTCCTGTCTGTGTCCCACTGTACACTCCTGTCAGTCCCCACTGTACACTCCTGTCAGTGTCCCACTGTACACTCCTGTCAGTCCCCACTGTACACTCCTGTCAGTCCCCACTGTACACTCCTGTCAGTGTCCCACTGTACACTCCTGTCAGTGTCCCACTGTACACTCCTGTCAGTGTCCCACTGTACACTCCTGTCAGTGTCCCCACTGTACACTCCTGTCAGTGTCCCACTGTACACTCCTGTCAGTGTCCCACTGTACACTCCTGTCAGTGTCCCACTGTACACTCCTGTCAGTCCCCACTGTACACTCCTGTCAGTCCCCACTGTACACTCCTGTCAGTCCCCACTGTACACTCCTGTCAGTGTCCCCACTGTACACTCCTGTCAGTGTCCCACTGTACACTCCTGTCAGTCCCCACTGTACACTCCTGTCAGTCCCCACTGTACACTCCTGTCAGTGTCCCCACTGTACACTCCTGTCAGTGTCCCACTGTACACTCCTGTCAGTGTCCCACTGTACACTCCTGTCAGTGTCCCACTGTACACTCCTGTCAGTGTCCCCACTGTACACTCCTGTCAGTGTCCCCACTGTACACTCCTGTCAGTGTCCCACTGTACACTCCTGTCAGTCCCCACTGTACACTCCTGTCAGTGTCCCACTGTACACTCCTGTCAGTGTCCCACTGTACACTCCTGTCAGTGTCCCACTGTACACTCCTGTCAGTGTCCCACTGTACACTCCTGTCAGTCCCCACTGTACACTCCTGTCAGTCCCCACTGTACACTCCTGTCAGTGTCCCACTGTACACTCCTGTCAGTGTCCCACTGTACACTCCTGTCAGTGTCCCACTGTACACTCCTGTCAGTCCCCACTGTACACTCCTGTCAGTGTCCTCACTGTACACTCCTGTCAGTGTCCCACTGTATACTCCTGTCAGTGTCCCACTGTACACTCCTGTCATCCCCACTGTACACTCCTGTCAGTGTCCCACTGTACACTCCTGTCAGTGTCCCCACTGTACACTCCTGTCAGTGTCCCACTGTACACTCCTGTCAGTGTCCCACTGTACATTCCTGTCAGTGTCCCACTGTACACACCTGTCAGTGTCCCACTGTACACTCCTGTCTGTGTCCCACTGTACACTCCTGTCAGTGTTCCACTGTACACTCCTGTCAGTCCCCACTGTACACTCCTGTCAGTCCCCACTGTACACTCCTGTCAGTGTTCCACTGTACACTCCTGTCAGTCCCCACTGTACACTCCTGTCAGTGTCCCACTGCACACTCCTGTCAGTGTCCCACTGTACACTCCTGTCAGTCCCCACTGTACACTCCTGTCAGTGTCCCACTGTACACTCCTGTCAGTCCCCACTGTACACTCCTGTCAGTCCCCACTGTACACTCCTGTCAGTCCCCACTGTACACTCCTGTCAGTGTCCCCACTGTACACTCCTGTCAGTCCCCACTGTACACTCCTGTCAGTCCCCACTGTACACTCCTGTCAGTGTCCCCACTGTACACTCCTGTCAGTCCCCACTGTACACTCCTGTCATTGTCCCACTGTACACTCTCAGTCATCTCCACTGACTGTGGTGATGTGGATCACTGTAAATACATGTATCCTAGACAGACTCTAGAGGGAGCACCAGAAACATCACACACACACACTCAACCAATAGATAAGTTAGATAGGAGGCGACCAATGGACATTCACAATACACCAGGAGGTGACACGACCACAGGGGGGCATTACACCAACCCATACATAAAGGACACCACACACATGATCAGCCCTTTGGCCAGTGGAGACAGTCAGTGAGGATAGGCACAGGGTTGATTCATTTTCACACCCACCACGTGGAAGACAGCAGCTGGTTAGTCAGTTTAGGTAGCTACAATAGGATTAGCAGTAGTGTCGAACTCAAGTTATAAAATTGTACATAGTGTAAATAAATGAGTTGAAGTTATTTACACGTCTCGACCTTCCTTGACAAATGCAACACAAGGAAGCCGCTTATGTTACAAAGGAAACATAACAAAACACTGACTAGATTTATGTTTTTAAATATACAGCTCTGGTCTTTGATAAAGACAGCAAGGTTGCACAGTGGTTAGCATTGCTGCCTCACAGCTCCAGGGTCCCGGGTTCCATTCCGGCCTTGGATGACTGTCTGAGTGGAGTTTGCACTTGATGCCGGATACTCCGGTTTCCTCCCACAGTCCAAAATATGCAGCTTTAGTGGATTGGCCATGCTACATTCCCCTTAGCGAACAAAAGGTTAGGTTGGGTTATGGGGATAGGGTGGAGGCTTGGGCTTCAGGAGGGTGCTCTTTTCAAGGGCCGTTGCAGACTCGATGGGCCGAACGGTCTCCTTGTGCACTGTAGATTCTATGAAGTGCAATATTTTTTTGAATACTCCCAGCATTTTTCTCCACTATCATATCTTATAGGGAATACAATGTGTCATTCCTACCTGCACATAGTGTAAATAAATGAGTTGAAGTTATTTACACGTCTCGACCTTCCTTGACAAATGCAACACAAGGAAGCCGCTTATTTGGGCAGCACGGTAGCACAAGTGATTAGCACTGTGGCTTCACAGCGCCAGGGTCCCAGGTTCGATTCCCCGCTGGGTCACTGTCTGTGCGGAGTTTGCACGTTCTCCCCGTGTCCGCGTGGGTTTCCTCCGGGTGGTCCGGTTTCCTCCCACAGTCCAAAGACGTGCAGGTTAGGTGGATTGGCCATGCTAAATTACCCGTAGTGTCCATAAGGGTTGGGAGGGGTTATTGGGTGGAAGTGAGGGATTAATGTGGGTCGGTGCAGACTCGATGGGCCGAATGGCCTCCTTCTGCACTGTATGTTCTATGTAATCTATGTATGTTACAAAGGAAACATAACAAAACATGGTACCAGGAGTGAACTGCTTAAATCCAGATAGCCATACCTCCGTGTACAGTTTCAACCAGCAATACCCAGGCAAGATGTACGGGCTCCCGGTTCTGCAGCCGCTCCAGTGCCACGGTGATCTCCGCGAAAACTGGCAGCGATTCCGGCAAACGTTTGAGTTCTTCCTGGTGGCAGTCGAACTTAAAGACCTGGCCGATGATGAAAAAATAGAGTTTCTCCTCACCATCGCCGGTGCAAGAGCAGAAGAAATCTTTAAAAAATTCAAGTTCTCCAAGGGGCAAAACAGGTACGACTTCCAGGCAGTCCTGGACAAATTCGGCAAATACTGTGCGGAAAACACACTCCAATCGGCAAGGAAAGGTAAGAGAAGCGCCAGTACTCACCTCGAGGCCGAAATCCCGGACCAGAGAGCAATTTGGGTCGAGGTCGGCGGCCATCTTGCTAAAGGGACTCCACTCGCGTTGCGCGAGAAGTGCGCAGAACCGGAAGGTTCGTTTGCGCAGGAGCGAGACGCCGTGCATGCGCAATCAAGAAACCGGCCATCGGTAAAGGAACAGCGATCTGCACATGCGCAATCGCTTCCTACGTGCTACGTCACGCGCGTCATGATGTCAGAAGCCCCAGACCGCACCAATTTAAAGGGGAAACGTCCCAAATCCAATTTAAAGGGGAAACGTCCCAAATCAAAGAAAAAATCTTTTAAAGCTGTAAAACAACCTTCCTTCACCTGGAATGACAGCACAATGCCTCAAACTGAACCAGGAAATGAAGTTAACCTCCGAAGAACCCTGCAACAAGCAGTTACCTACGCCCAAACCGATGATTCCGACCTCGAATACTTCGATACCGACCTTTACATTTTCTCTGGACCTCGCAAGCCCAATGACAGCTCCACGGTCCTAGACGACTACGACTCGGACGAACCTTTCGTGTTGCACATTGGCGACCCCCGCATTGAATCCCACGCAGATGCGGATTCATTTTTCGGATTTGAGGATCTTCAACCCAGCAGATGTGACGTCCCAACTTATCAGTGCCGGATGATGCTGCAGCCTGAAATTAAGAGACAGAAAGCGGTACAAGCACACAGAGAGCGGCCTGCTGCCACACAGAGCGTGGTCCATGCCCCGCTCAGGGTTCCCGACTCTACGAAAGAAGACATGCAAAACTCCACACCACAGTCCTTGCAGGAACAAGACGTGACTCCAGTGTCACAAGACTCCACAGCAAGCTCGTGGACACACTCCACAATTGCAGAAACGCATGACTCCGATGCGCAGTCCTTGCAGGAACAAGACCATGATGGTCTAGCAACCTCTCCTGACCAACCAGCGGCAGACGATGCAAGTCTGCCATGCTCACGTAAACATCAAGAAGGCTATAACAGCCTACCATGCTCCACTGCACAGCAGGACGACCATGACGGTCTATCATGCTACAATGAAGGGCACAGCGCTGATGACTGTTCAAGCCCAAATGAAGTCAAGCCAAAGGAATCGCCTCTTCCAAGCCCGAAGAAAAAAGGATTATGCGCTGACCTTCAGGATCATTCTAGCCGAAGAGATATTAATAATGCTGCACAGTCACAGAAGGATGCTGAGGATTTGCTAAAGAAATTGCTTGTATGTCTAACTTGCAAGGAGCAGACTGAAAATTGCCATTGCTTTAGTACGGATCGAAAAAATGGACAAGACATTGATCCTCATTTAATGGAAATAACACAACCTGAATCATATCTACAGCAGGGACAACTGTCTCCCTTCAACACAAAACCGCAAAGTCCCAACTACAGAGACAAGCAGTTAGTCAGTAATGACTCTTCAACCCCTGATGGGAATATTAATCGCATTGAACCTCTGCACACTCCACTGATAAATGAGCAGAACATTGGAGCAAGAACCCTGAGGACACCGACATCGAGTAGCCAGATAAAGCACTTAAAACCCGCAGCAGTTTCAAGTGAACCAATTGTGCTTTCCAGTGATGGTGAAGATGCAGATAAGGTCGACCCGATTATCCATTGTACCACATTAACTCCAGAGATTAAGCATTTATGTCTGGGGAGTAGAATGTGGGCAATTGAGAACAGTAAAAGAGAGACTGTGACTGTGCCAGTCCCAGCAAAATCAGGGCCAGAGACTATGAAGGCATGTACATTAGAAAAGGATGCATATGAAGTAACTGAGAAGAAAATTGAAACGGACTGTTCTTTGGAAACTAGTACAATGATGAAAGAACCATTGGATCTAACATTTGATGCCCTACATATGGGAGAAATGTAGGGAAATGAACAAGGTTCTGCAATGTCTGGGGGAAGATTTAAAATTCCAAAGAAGAAAAGCCCAAATGAAGGACAACGGCAAGACAATGACAGTCCACCCACATTGTTTGCACCACCAGATGAAAACTCTGACAATTTACCCAACCCTAGTGAACAGCAAGCAGCTACTGAGGATCTACCCACGGTGTGTGAAACGAGTGACGACAGCATCCCACTTCCCATGCAAAAGGTGCAAAGTGACAGACCTCAGCTAGTGCGTACAGAGGCACTCGACGATCACGGTGAGACCACTGGTGACTCCGGTGACACCACACTACTTCCACCCTCAATTGCTCGAACCTCTCCACTAGTCAATGCATTCCTGCATGTTCCGACTCCAGACGTGCAGCTTCAAGAAATCTCAGCTGACTCCAGTGAACCTGCTAAGACTCCGGACGGGGAGCATCAACAAAAAACAGACCAGACTCCAAATGGGGAGCAACCAAACGCCGGCTCTGATTCACGTAAGCCAGACTTTACTCCAGACAGGGAGTGCCGCAACCTCAGTGATGGCACGCTCAGGGTGACAGCAGATGCCACAACGACAGGAGATGGATCACTTAACAATTACACTGTGTCGGCAATAACAAGCAGCAGCTACAGTCCAAGAGGAATACACCAATTTTCACCCCAGCTATGTCCACACATTTGTTCCACACCGACAGTGCGGCCAATGACAGCTCATGCTGGACAAACCCAGTATTCAGGCATGCAGCAGCCAGCAGTCTATGCAGCATATTCTCAAACAGGCCAGCACTACGGATTGCCCACTAATGGAATCAAGACCGAAGGAGGACTACCGCCAGCGCAATCTGCACTACAGACTGGATGCCTTCGTTACTGCCCAGGGTTTGCTGCACCACAGCCTGGCCAGACGGCATATTCCTATCAGATGCAAGGTTCTAGTTTCACACCATCACCAGACATTGATGCAAGCAGCAATTCTGTCTCCAAATCGACAAGCTTCAACGCTTCTCAGCAGAATCACCCTTCCAGCACAGCATGTGGCCAGAACCAGTATGCACAGGCACATCCGACTTCAACATCTGGCACATCCATGACCTCGAATGATACTGTTGATGGTACCTCTTCAATGTCAACAACCTATCAGCTACAAGATGCCATCCGACAGCACCACCACAAACACAAAAAGAAAAAAGAAAAAAACTCCAAATCGGACAGCGCTGTGATTCGACCACTTCTTGGTTCCTGTTGATGGCGTTCATAACCAAGAGAGACATTTGACCATGATGATTGATGGTTTATGGACTCACATGAATGATTTGGACTCATTGTTTAATCACCGCTCCCATGACCTTACCTTCTCTACCTGTTCTTTGTTCAGTTTTTCTTAAAGTGTACAGAAAATATGAACATATAAAAAAGGGAGGATGTGGTGATGTGCATCACTGTAAATACATGTAAGCTAGACGGACACTAGAGGGAGCACCAGAAACATCACACACACACACTCAACCAATAGATAAGTTAGATAGGAGGCGACCAATGGACATTCACGATACACAAGGAGGTGACACGACCACAGGGGGGCATTACACCAACCCATACATAAAGGACACCACACACATGATCAGCCCTTTGGCCAGTGGAGATAGTCAGTGAGGAGAGGCACAGGGTTGATTCATTATCACACCCACCACGTGGAAGACAGCAGCTGGTTAGTCAGTTTAGGTAGCTACAATAGGATTAGCAGTAGTGTCGAACTCAAGTTATAAAAGTGTACATAGTGTAAATAAATGAGTTGAAGTTATTTACATGTCTCGACCTTCCTTGACAAATGCAACACAAGGAAGCCGCTTATGTTACAAAGGAAATATAACAAAACACTGCCTAGATTTATGTTTTTAAATATACAGCTCTGGTCTTTGATAAAGACAGCATGGCTGCACAGTGGTTAGCATTGCTGCCTCACAGCTCCAGGGTCCCGGGTTCCATTCCGGCCTTGGATGACTGCCTGAGTGGAGTTTGCACTTGATGCCGGATACTCCGGTTTCCTCCCACAGTCCAAAATATGCAGCTTTAGTGGATTGGCCATGCTACATTCCCCTTAGCGAACAAAAGGTTAGGTTGGGTTATGGGGATAGGGTGGAGGCTTGGGCTTCAGGAGGGTGCTCTTTTCAAGGGCCGTTGCAGACTCGATGGGCCGAATGCTCTCCTTCTGCACCGTAGATTCTATGAAGTGCAATATTTTGTTGAATAATCCCAGCATTTTTCTCCATTATCACATCTTATAGGGAATGCAATGTGTCATTCCTACCTGGTCTGGCCTACATGTAATTGTGACTGCCCCTAAAGCAGGGCCGCGCAGTTCAACAATGCGGCCATGAAAGTCCGTAAGCCACACGGTCTAAGCCACAAGGCAGGAACTCACTCGCACCTTCTCAAGGGGCAATTAGGACTGGGCAAAGGACCTGCCCAGCAAAAACCCACACCCCTGCAAATGAAGAAAAGGACAATGTTTCTCACCAACCCCATTCTCGAAATAGCTTCTAGTCCAAGGTGCGTGCACACCATTACAATGTCTAAACTGCTATTGATTTCACCGTCCTCTCACCATCCCAAATGATTTGTTCCCAGAAAGCGCTAACAGTGTCTGTTAATTTGGTGTTTATGAGTGACCTTGTGCGTGAGGTGTTGGAACAACAACAATTAAGGAACAAATTGTTTGATCCTCGTGGCCTTTTAAAACCAATTAAACACTTGCTGCTCATTGGTGGGGATCCAAGCTGTTTCCAAGTCGATATCGGCCAGTGAGAGACGGGCGATTAAAACGGCAGCAACTTGCATTTAGTTACACGTTAAGTATCGTTTACCCGAATCCCTCGGGGCCGACTGTGTTCTGGATTTAAGATGATTTAGATTTACGGATACCATTTAAAGGCCAAGGCTTGCTTACATTACCCGGGCCTAAACTGGGGCATCTGATGGTCTTTTGGACGTGTTCACCACAGGAACCACATAATATAACATAATCGCTTATTGTCACAGGTAGGCTTCAAATGAAGTGACTGTGAAAAGCCCCCTAGTCGCCACATTCCGGCGCCTGTTCAGGGAGGCCGGTACAGGAATCGAACCCGCGCTCTGGTCTTAGTTCTGCATTCCAAGCCAGCTGTTTAGCCCACTGTGCTAGACCAGCCCCCAACATGATGAGTTGCCCCTTAGGCTGGTGTTACAGGGAGGGGGATTGGGCCGAGGTAGGGTGGTCTTTCGAAGGGGTCGATAGGCCGAATGACTTCTTTCTGCACTGCAGGGATTCTATGGATTCTGGAAAGGCAAATGAGGGGCTGCCCAAAGTCCAGAATTGAGGAAGTGCAGACTTCCTGAAGGCTTGTGGGGACGAGGGCAGATTACAGAGATGGGGACAAGTCAGGCCATAGCAAGATTAGAACACACGGGTAAGAAATCTGAATTGGTGACGCTGCTGGAACGTGAGCCAGTAAGGAAATGAGGCAACATGTGCCTGTTTTGGGGACTGTGAAGTAGCTCGAGAAGCACTAACATTGCAGTTAGATGTGAGACAGACCTTCAGACGGCATGGTGGCACAGTGGTTAGCACTGTTGCTTCACAGCGCCAGGGTCCCAGGTTCGATTCCCACCTCGGGTCACTGTCTGTGCGGAGTCTGCACTTTCTCCCCGTGTCTGCGTGGGTTTCCTCCAGGTGCTCCGGTTTCCTCCCACAGTCCAAAGATGAGCAGGTTAGGTGAATTGGTCCGTGCTAAATTGCTCCTTGGTGTCTCAAAGGTTAGATGGGGTTTTGGGCACAGGCTGGAGCAGTGGACCTGGATAGGGTGCTCCTTCGCAGTGTCGGTGCAGGTTCAATGGGCCGAATGGCCTCCTTCTGCAGAGTAGGGATTCTATGGAGACCAACTTTGTCAGTAAATGCTATGCATAGAGAGCTTGACACAGACAATGAATCTTAAAAGAACTGTGGAACAAAAGCTTCCTAGCAGAGCACTAATGGACTTCGACAAGCCTGAAATTTGAAAAGTGGAGAACTCAAACAAACATTTGTGGCGTTTTACGACCGAAAGTTTGGCGCAAAACGGCCACCGATCCTCCGTGTGGCTGGGGGCACGCAGCCGAGCAGCGTAGAGCACCCGGATCTAGCCGCCGATATTCCCTGCGACTCAATTACAAAGACCAGCTTCGAACTTATGAAAAATGCCACTTGTTTTGGATAGTTCAAAGGCTGTATAAAAAATCCCACCATCCATACATGGACATGTAGTGGCCGTTCTTCCACTGTCTCTGGGTCAGAATGCTGGAACTCCTTTCCTATCGGCGCCAATTCAAGAAGACGACTGACCAGCACCTTGTAATTAGGGATGTGTATCAAATACCGGCCTTGTTAGCGATGTTCACGGTCAATTAAAGAATGAGATTGCACCGTGTTAATTCCCCATCTGTGTGTAGTCAGCCTTGGTAATTGAATTCATCAAAGATCTTTGTGTAAAAGACGGAAAGAGGATAGAGATGGGGAGCAGCAGATGGAGCCCCAGTTGGCTGTGACATCGCCATTAAATCTTGTTGGATCAAGTGGTTTATGTCATGTTTTTAGAACAACAAAAAACACCAATCTGGGTGACACGGTGGCACAATGGTTAGCACTGCTGCCCCACAGTGCCAGGGATCCGGGTTCAATTCCGGCTTGGGTGAGTGTCTGAGCGGAGTCTGCACGTTCTCCCCGTGTCTGCGTGGGTTTCCTCCGGGTGCTCTGGTTTCCTCCCACAGTCCAAAGATGTGCAGGTTAGGTGGATTGGCCATGATAAATTGCTCCTTAGTGACCAAAAGGTTCGGTGGGGTTACGGGGATGTGGGAGGGAGTGGGCTGAGGTTAGTGTGCTCTTTCGGTGCAGACTCGATTGGCCGAATAGCCTCCTTCCACACTGTAGGAATTCTATGATTCTGTCCCTGATTGGATAAACGTAGTGTGGGTTCATTTATTAAGACTTGGGGCACACAAGAACGTCCATACATGGAGATAAAGACATCAGCAGCAGGGCTCCGGTTTCCACCCACAGTCCAAAGACGTGCAGGTTAGGTGGATTGGCCATATAAATTGCCCTTAGTGACCAAAAGGTTAGGAGGGGTTATTGGGTTAGGGGGATAGGAGGAAGTGAGGGCTTAAGTGGGTCGGTGCAGACTCGAATGGCCTACTTCTGCACTGTATGTTCTATGTTCTATGCGTGTGTGTGTCTGTGTCTGTGTGTATGTATGTGTTTCTATGTATGTGTATGCATGTATGTGTGTATATGTGTGTGCGTGTGTGCATGTGTGCGTGCGCGTGTGTGTGCGTGTGTATATCTGTGTGCGTGTGTGTGTGTGTGCATGTGTGTGTGTGTGTGTATGTGTGTGTGTATGTGCTCTGTTCAAAAGCAAAAGTGATACTAAAATTGGATTGTATGACACACTACCCTTCAAGTGATGTCATGCTGGAACCCCTTAACTCTCTTCGCTGCGAACAGCAGGAGAAACAGGAGTGGGCCATTCGGCCCCTCCAGTCTGCTCGGCCATCCAATAAGATTATGGCTCATCTGATTTTAAGCTGAACTTCGCATTCTGTCTCTTTCTGCCTCAAAGATATTAAAAGAATCTGACTCGGACACCCTTTTGAGGAAGAGAGTTGCAAAGTCTCACAGCCCTCAGAGAGACAATGTTTCCTTGGTAATAGGTGACCTCTTACTTTGGATCAGCGACCATGAGTTCCAGATTCTCCCTCAAGAGGAAACATCGGGCTGGATTCTTCCGCCCTGCCTGCCGCAGGAACGCCACGGGCGAGGCGCCGACAATGGTGGTGGTCCCTGTAATTGGGGGGGTCTATGGTAGAGGACTCTTTATTGGGGGTTCTCTGGTGGGATCTCTGTAAATGGGGTAACGCTGATTGGGGGGTCTCTCTCATGGGGGTCTCTGATCGGGGGGAGGGAGGGTGGCCGGGTCACCCTCCTACTGTGGGGAGGGGGAGAGTTGACCCAGAAAGTCCCATGGGGGGAGAGGGGTGGTATTGCATTGTGGGAGGCAGGGAGGTCCGGTCGGCGGACCTCGATGTTGGGCTGCCCACTCAAAATGGTGACGTGATAGTGGGATTGGCTGGGACTTGCAATCCCCACTGCAATGACCCCCATGAGGCCCACAAGGAAAACATAATTGATCTCCCCATGGGGCTTGTGAAATATGAGCTTCCCTGGCCATGGGCCCACCCAGCTGGGGCTCCTAAGGTTGAGCATAAAAGTCGGCCCGAGCAGGGATCGGCATGTTGGTTGCCCCAAGGGGGACTGTGATCACAAATAGTTTCTGCCGCGGGCAGACTTTATGTTTAATTAAACAAATCCCTTTGTCGTTCCTACCTCTGGCTTCCTGGTCATTAAACTGACAACGAGAAAATGGGAAACTCCGGACTCCACTTCAGGATGTCCCGGCCATTTAGAAGATTGTTGAATGTCCAGGAGCCACGGTCTATGCCCACAATTTTGGAGTTGACGCACTCTGGCTCCCAGGGGTCATAATGGGGAAAACATGGCCAGTCTCATACAAGGGTAAAGTCCAAGGGAAGACCCTACATAAACACGCGTGTGGTGATATACATCACTGTAAGTACACAAAGGGTTAATGTACATACACTACACCTAGCTAGACACTAGAGGGAGCACCAGAGACATGACACACAGACAGTCAACCAATAGGTCAGTAAGCTAGGACAAGACCAATGGGCAATCACGATACACACAGAGGAGACACTACCACAGGAGGGCATTACACCAACCCATATAAAAGGACACATCACACATGCTCAGTCTCTTTCCAGTGGAGACACTCAGTGAGTACAGACACAGGGTTGATTGAACACGTGGATTGCAGCAGACTGGTTCGTCAGTCTGAGTAGCTATAGCAGGATTAACAGTAGCGTCGAATCCAAGTAGGAGAATTGTTAATAGTTTAATAAACGTGTTAAAGCTATCTCCAAGTCTGAACATTCCTTTGTCAGAGTGCACATCAAGGAAGCAGCTTATGCTACGTCAAGAGCATAACAAAACAACGCGGACCACTTAAAGAAGTGAGAGCCCGCTGTACAGGATGCCCGACCACGGATGTCGATATCCCTGCCTAACCAGGAAACACTCCTTAGCCAGCGCGTGCGTCCAACCGTGGCCCAGGCCCGGACAACAAGGACAAATACATCTCTGCCTCACAAATGGACACTGATGATGCCGTGTCCGGGGCTGAGATCCGGGCATTATCCCTCCGGAGATCGCCTAGAAAAATGCAGTCGACCAACCGTAACACGCCACCCGACCCCACAACCACCACATGCAGAAGCACAGCCTCGGGCGAAGTTACGCAGAAGGCCTCCGCAGATGGTTGCAGAGGGGGAATCTTTAGTCTTGGGGGGGGGGGGGGTGTAATAACCCCCATGAGGCCCACGGGTAAACTATAATTGATCTGTCCATGGGGCGCATGGAATATGAACTTCCCGGTAATGGGCGCAGACCCACTCAGCTGGGGCGCGTGAGGTCGAGCGTAAAAGCCGGCCTGAGGAGGGACCGCCATGTTGGTTGTGCCAACGGGGGCTGTGAAGTGTGAATAGTTACTGCTGTGGGCAGACTTTGGCTAGAATTGTCCGGGATTTCCCGGCAGTTATGGGGTGGCTTCAATGGGAAATCCCATTGACAAGCGGCGGGAAGACGGAAACCCAGCACCAGCGAACGGCGTTCCGCCGGGAAACACACGACTGGGGAATCGGAGAATCCCGCCCTTTACGTTCTGTTAAATAAATCCCTTCATCATTCCTACTGCTGACTTCCTGGTCATTAACCCCAACAAGCACAAATTTCCATGGCAAGAGACTGCGGATCGCTTCTGCATTTGTGCTCCCAGCGTGAGCGCAAATCAGGAGCGGTTCGTCTCCGGGAAGAGATAGGGCGGGATTCTCCAATTCTCCGAGGCTATGTCCGGAGGAAGTGTCGAGTTCTAAGATAAAAAAATCGACGACGCCCCAGCACTGATCCTCCGACCGGTGACGGGCTGGCAGCCGCACCAGTAAAACACGCAGCCTTTACGAAATAAACGATTAGAAAATTGCCGGGTCCATTGCCGCGCACGGTGACGACCTGCAGCAATCGCGCCGTACAACATGGCGTCGGCCGCACGCGGACGCGACCTGCCAGATAGTGACCCCCTGGACATCCTCTCGCCACCCCCTGCTCACCCTCCACCAGTCCCATGAGCACTTGTTGGCCCCCCCCCCCCCTCCGCCCCGGACAGTGGCACGACTCCCCCCACCACCCCAACTGTTGCCGGTGCTGGACACTGTCCGCAGCCACCACACCAGGTTCACGAAAACTGAGAGCACACTGTTTTGTTATGCTCTTGACGTAGCATAAGCTGCTTCCTTGATGTGCACTCTGACAAAGGAAGGTTCAGACTTGGAGATAGCTTTAACACGTTTATTAAACTATTAACAATTCTCCCACTTGGATTCGATGCTACTGTTAATCCTGCTATAGCTACTCAGACTGACGAACCAGTCTGCTGCAATCCACGTGGTGGGTGTGATGTTCAATCAACCCTGTGTCTGTACTCACTGAGTGTCTCCACTGGAAAGAGACTGAGCATGTGTGATGTGTCCTTTTATATGGGTTGGTGTAATGCCCCCCTATGGTAGTGTCACCTTTGTGTGTATCTTGAATGTCCATTGGTCGGGTCCTATCTTACTGACCCATTGGCTGACTGTCTGTGTGTCATGTCTCTGGTTCTCCCTATAGTGTCTAGCTAGGTGTAGTGTATGTACATTAACCCTTTGTGTACTTACAGTAATGTATATCACCACATCCTCCCTTTTTTGTGTGACATATTTTCTGTACAGTAAATTGAACAAACTAGGTAGATGAGTGATACTCTGTACAAGTTATGATAACAGTGATCATTAAACAATAAGTCCAAACCATATGCGTGAGTCCAAAGTTCATTAATTATTATGGTCGAGTGGCTTTCTTGTTTGGTTGGTGAGTTGGTGATGTTGATGGTGGCATTGCATTGTAAACGCCATCGGTGTCCCTGTGCTGAAGGAACCAAGAAGTGGTCAAATCACTTCGTTGTCGGATTTGGACTCTTTTTTTTTTCTTTCGATGCTTGTGGTGGTAATTCTTGATGGCATCGGTCCTGAAAGCCATGTTGCCTGTTGGTAGTGCAGCAAACGTGAATTGGTAAGATGCATCATCCTGCCATGGCATGTCATTGTTCTGAGCTGAGCAGTAACAGTGTCCCTCATTTGCAGAGTTGTACCATGTCGTACCAGTCGTTGTTGGTGTTGTTTTTGTCGTGCTTGTTGTTGACGTTGTTGCTTTTGGTACGCTTCTTGCCATTGTTTTTGATGTTGTTGTTGTGTTGATTGATTTTGTTGCCGTGTTTGCTGCGCTCAAGGACCACACTCTGTGGATAATACGAGTCCTTCACACAGTTACTCGTGTCAGCGTGCTTTGTGGCACCTGCTGTTTCCTTGAGTGTGCCGTCACTGAGTTTGCGGCGCTCCCCATCTGGAGTCATGTCCGGCTTACTTGAATCAGCTTTGGCTTGTCGATGCTCCCCGTCTGGAGTATGGTCTGGTTCACCTGAGTCAGTTTTGGCTTCTTAATGCTCCCCGTCCAGAGTCATTGCTGGTTCACTTGAGTCAGCTGAGGTTTCTTGATGCTCCCCATCCGGAGTCAAAACAGTCAGGAATGCATTTGCTTGTGGAGAGGCTTGAGCGAATGAGGTTTGAAGTAACATGGTGTCACCGGAGTCACCAGTAGTCTCACTGTGATTGCCGAGTGCCTCTGAACATTCTAGCTGAGGTCTGTCACGTTGCACATCTGGTATGGGAAGTGGGATGCCGTCGTCACGTGTCGCACATACAGTGGGTAGAGCCTCAGTGTCTTCTGGTCGTTCACTAGAGCGTGGTAGACTGTCATAGTCTGCTGCTGGTTGCTCAGAGGAGGTTGCTAGACCCTTATGGTCTTGTTCATGCAAGGAATGCGCTTTGGAGTCTTGCATTGCTTCTATCGTGGAGGCTGTCCACGAGCTCGCTGTGGAGGCTTGTGTCACTCCCTCTGTGGAGTCTTGCAGCGTTCCTTGTGTGGAATCATGCATTGGTCTCGCTGTGGACACTGTCGTCACTTCTTGTTCATGCAAGGATTGCGCTCTGGAGTCTTGCATTGCTTCTATCGTGGAGTCTGTCCACGAGCTCTCTGTGGAGGCTTGTGTCACTGGAGACACTTCTTGTGTGGAGACGTGCAGTTGTCTCGCTGTGGAGTCTTTCATCGCTTTCTGGGTAGAGGCTGGGACCATTTGTGGTGCGTTGACCACTCTCTGTTTGGAGTCGGGGACCCTTCACGGTGTGTGGACCACGCTCTGTGTGGCAGCAGGCCGCTCTCTGTGGGCTTGTACCGCTCTCTGTCTCTTGGTGTCAGGCCGCAGCATAATCCTGAACTCATGAGTTGGGGTGTCGTATATGCTGGGCTGAAGATTCCCCAATCCGAAGAACTCGTCATCGGGGTCATCAATGTACAACACGTCGAGTTGCGGATCAGATTTGGTACTGGGGTAGCCACCCAAGGTGAAATGTTCGTCTGAGTCGTTATCTTCTAGGACCATATATATCATCACGTTTTGTGTCAGAGCTGGCATTGGGCTCGCGATGTCCAAAGAAGAATTCAAGGTCTGAGTCACAGTCTTCAAGGACTGTATCATCTCTTTGGACAGTGCTAACTGCTTGTTGCAGGGTTCTGCGGCGGTTACTTCCAGCTACTGGTCGAATTTCAGGCATTGTGCTGTCGTTCCAGGTGAAAAAATCGGGTTTTACGGCTTTAATTTTTCCCCCGTGTTTTGGGACATTTCCCCTTTAAGTGGGCGTGGTCCGGGGCCTCTGATGTCACGACACGTGTGACGTAGTACGTAGGAAGCGATTGCGCATGCGCAGATCGCTGTTCCTTTACTTGGGGCCTATTTCGCGATTGCGCATGCGCAAATGGACCTTCCCGTTCTGTGCGCTCTTCGCGCAACTGCGCAGGTGCAGCACCTTTTCCAAGATGGCTGCAATTCAAAACTGCTGTTCGTTGCTGCAAGCCTACCTCGCGGTGAGTTTTGCCGCCTCTTTTACCTTTTCTTCTTGTATGTTCCTCGCAGAATTCTTGGAATTTGTCCAGGACTGCCTGGAAGTCGCTCTTGTTTTGCCCATTTGAAGGTCTGGAAGATTTCAGCTGCTTCTGGACCCGCGATGGTAAGTAGAAGTTTTATTTTCTCTGCATCCGCCACGCCATCTAAGTCGGACGCTACCAGGTAGATCTCGAATCTCTGCCTGAACCAACGCCAGTTTTCACTGAGATTGCCTTGGTACCTGAGCGGCTGCGGAACCAGGATCCCGAACATCATCTTGCCTGGCTGCTGTTGCAGGTTGTCACTGTTTGCTGAGATTTAACTATTTGGATTTAAACAGTTACTCACTGGTACCATGTTTTGTTATGCTCTTGACTTAGCATATGCTGCTTCCTTGATGTACACTCTGACAAAGGAATGTTCCGACTTGAAGATAGCTTTAACACGTTTACTAAACTATTAACAATTCTCCTAGAACAAGAGCAAAGAACAAAGAAAAGTACAGCACAGGAACAGGCCCTTCGGCCCTCCAAGCCCATGCCGACCATGCTGCCCGACTAAACTACAATCTTCTACACTTCCTGGGTCCGTATCCCTCTATTCCCATCCTATTCATGTATTTGTCAAGATGCCCCTTAAATGTCACTATCGTCCCTGCTTCCACCACCTCCTCCGGTAGCGAGTTCCAGGCACCCACTACCCTCTGCGTAAAAAACTTGCCTCGTACATCTACTCTAAACCTTGCCCCTCGCATCTTAAACCTATGCCCCCTAATAATTGACCCCTCTACCCTGGGGAAAAGCCTCTGACTATCCACTCTGTCTATGCCCCTCATAATTTTGTATACCTCTATCAGGTCGCCCCTCAACCTCCGCCGTTCCAGTGAGAACAAACCGAGTTTATTCAACCGCTCCTCATAGCTAATGCCCTCCATACCAGGCAACATTCTGGTAAATCTCTTCTGCACCCTCTCCAAAGCCTCCACATCCTACTGGTAGTGTGGCGACCAGAATTGAACACTATACTCCAAGTGTGGCCTAACTAAGGTTCTATACAGCTGCAACATGACTTGCCAATTCTTATACTCAATGCCCCGGCCAATGAAGGCAAGCATGCCGTATGCCTTCTTGACTACCTTCTCCACCTGTGTTGCCCCTTTCAGTGACCTGTGGAACTGTACACCTAGATCCCTCTGACTGTCAATACTCTTGAGGGTTCTACCATTCGCTGCATATTCCCTACCTGCATTAGACCTTCCAAAATGCATTACCTCACATGTGTCCGGATTAAACTCCATCTGCCATCTCTCCGCCCAAGTCTCCAAACAATCTAAATCCTGCTGTATCCTCTGACAGTCCTCATCGTTATCCGCAATTCCACCAACCTTTGTGTCGTCTGCAAACTTACTAATCAGACCAGTCACATTTTCCTCCAAATCATTTATATATATTACAAACAGCAAAGGTCCCCGCACTGATCCCTGTGGAACACCACTAGTCACAGCCCTCCAATTAGAAAAGCACCCTTCCATGCTGCCCGACCTGCATCAATCATCTTTGTGACCTCTTCGAAAAACTCTATCAAGTTAGTGAGACACAACCTCCCCTTCACAAAACCATGCTGCCTCTCACTAATATGTCCATTTGCTTCCAAATGCAAGTAGATCCTGTCTCGAAGAATTCTCTCCAGTAATTTCCCTACCACTGACGTAAGGCTCACCGGCCTGTAGTTCCCTGGATTATCCTTGCTACCCTTCTTAAACAAAGGAACAACATTGGCTCCTCCGGGACATCACCTGAAGACAGTGAGGATCCAAAGATTTCTGTCAAGGCCTCAGCAATTTCCTCTCTAGCCTCTCCTACTTGGATTCGACGCTCCTGTTAATCCTGCTATAGCTACTCAGACTGACGAACCAGTCTGCTACAATCCACGTGGTGGGTGTGATGTTCAATCAACCCTGTGTCTGTACTCACTGAGAGTCTCCACTGGAAAGAGACTGAGCATGTGTGATGTGTCCTTTTATATGGATTGGTGTAATGCCCCCCTGTGGTAGTGTCACCTCTGTGTGTATCTTGAATGTCCATTGGTCGTGTCCCATCTTACTGACCTATTGGTTGACTGTCTGTGTGTCATGTCTCTGGTGCTCCCTGTAGTGTCTAGCTAGGTGTAGTGTATGTACATTAACCCTTTGTGTACTTACAGTGATGTATATCACCACACACACGTGTCCCGCGGCGTCGGGATCCCGGCCCATCGGCGGCAGGGCATCGGGGGAGGGCCTTCAGGTAACATCCCTCCATACCCGGGTTCAACCTAGTGGACCTTCTCTGGACTGCCTCCAATGTCAGTATATCTTTCCTTAGATAAGGGGACCAAAACTGTTCATATTGGCATAAATTAGCAAAGGTTTGGTCAGAGAGGTAGGTCCTGAGGTGTGTCTGAAAGGAACAGAGAGAGAAGGAGAGTGGGAGAGACGGAGAAGTGTAGGGAAGGAATTTCAGAGCTTGGGCCCTCACCAGCGGAAGGCACGGCCGCCACTGGTGGAGCGATTAGCAGCGGGAATCGACAGGAAGCCAGAAATGAGAGTGCAGACATTGCAGAGGGCTGTGGGGCTGGAGGAGGTGACAGAGTTAGCGGGTTCAAGGACAGATCTGAAAGCAAAGGTGAGATGATTAAATCAGAGTCATTGGCAAAGGGGGAGCCAAGGCTGGTCAGCGGGTGCAGGAGAATTGGGGCACCTTGGGCGGGATTCTCCCGCACTTGGCACGATGGGCCCGTTGCCGGCGGCAAGAACGGCGCGAACCACTCCGGCGTTGGGCGCACTCCCGGGGGCTAGGCCGGTGACGGAGGAGTTGGCGCCGCGCCAACCAGCGCCAAAGGGCCACCGTGGTCCGGCACATGCGCAGGACTGCCGGCGTGTTCCGCCGCACGCACTTCTCCGCGCCGGCCATGGCGGAGCCCTACAGAGGCCGGTGCATAAGGAATGAGTGCCCCCACGGCACAGGCCCGCCCACAGATCGGTGGGCCCCGATCGCAGGCCAGGCCACCGTGGCCGGATCCCCCCCCCCCCCCCCCCCCGAGGACTCCACAAGCCGGCTTCCCAGCCAGGTCCCGCCGTGTGGGGCCATGTCCATTTCACGCCGGCGGGACTGGCCGGGCGGCCGCTCGGCCCATTGGGGCCCGGAGAATTGCCGAGGGGTTGGCCGCCGCCAACGGCCCCCGGCCGACGCGGCGTAAACCCCGCCCCCGCCCGAAAACCGGCGCCGGAGAATTCAGCAGCCGGCGTCGGAGCGGGATTCATCCAGCTCCCCGGGTCAGAGAATCCCGCCCAAGACGTGGTGCAGGCAAGAATAGCGACAGCTGAGTCTTGTGCGTGTTCCAGTTTATAATATTGAAGGACAAGCATCCCTGTACACGGTGTGTCCTCGGATGGTGAATTATAGAGCGAGTCAAGACATCCCAGATAATTTAAACCACATATTGAAAGCTCCTTCTCCTTGTCTCTCCCTGTTGCTTAATCTATCTCGACGACTTACATAAGAGCTTTAGATGAATGGATCTGACCTACAGTATCTGTCCATTTCTGTATCAACAGGAAAGTGCAGCCCATAGTGCTTACTAATGAACTGCTTGTTGAATGGATGACTGCTTATCCAGCACTCTGTCCAGCTCCGGTACCGAGCGAGCTAGGCCGGGCCTTTTGAATGCTATTGATTAGTGAGGATATATAACAATGCATTGAAGAGGCTGTGAGTGAGTCATGAACTCTATGGTAGCAAGAATGCGCTTGCTTTCATAACACTGGGTGCTTCGCTAATTGGCCATGCCAGGTCCGCTAGCTTGACGTAGTTGCCTTGTGCACTTGCGAAAATTCAGGCTTTAATGCGTGTTTTTACAGGGCCATTTAATTAGCCAATGACAATGGCAAACATTAATAGGGCACCAGGTTCTAGGCAGGAAACCAGCCTGATGCACTATCAATTCCGACGAGACGAGAGTAGAGAGTAATCGAGGCTTTATTACGCAGAGCTGTGTAGCCACGGTGGGGTGTTCGCTGGTGGGGTCCACGATGCCCAGGAGGGGTGGGCCGTGCGGTCGGGGGCATACGCCTGTACATTGCATGAGGCGACTGTGAGCGAGAGCACTAGTTTCTTGATCGCCGCAAGGTCGAGGGTAGCCCCTTCTAAGAGGCGCTGGCGGATGTACGGCGACCCTATGCCCGTAACGAACGCGTCTCTCATTAGCAGGTTTGAATGTTCAGCGGCCGAAACGGCCTGCCAGTCACAGTCTCTCACCAGGGCGTGCAGGGCACACCAGAAATCTTCCACAGACTCACCGGGGAGTTGATGCCACGTGGACAGGAGGTGCCAGGCGTAGATTTTGTTAGTCTGCTGAGTGTAGCGCCATGGCCTCAGTGTAGGTCGGCATGTCCCGGATGTGGGAAAGATATCGGAGCTCAGCCGCGTGTAGAGGATCTGGAGCTTCTGTGCCTCTGAGGGTTGTTCTGCCGCTGCTCCGATGTAGGCTTCAAAGCAAGCTAGCCAGTGGTCGAAGGCCGACGTGGCGTTGTCTGCTTGAGGGTGCAGCTGCAGGCGATCAGGCTTGATGAAGAGATCCATCGTTGTACAATCTCTGTGTAATAAATTGATGCGCTATCAATTACGACGAGACGAGAGTGGAGTGTAATCGAGGCTTTATTACGCAGAGATGTGGAGCCTCCCGCAGCTGCTGCCGAAATGGCTGCAGCTCGGAGAGCACACACATTTATACTCCGCCTACTGGGCGGAGCCAGCAGGCAGGGATCTACCCCCGTACCTGTAGTACAGGGGCCTTACCGTAATACCCCTCGCATGCGGTATATACAACAGTGGTGACTACCACAAGCTAGGCCGGGCCTTTTGAATGCTATTGATTAGTGAGGATATATAACAATGCATTGAAGAGGCTGTGAGTGAGTCATGAACTCTATGTTAGCAAGAATGCGCTTGCTTTCATAACACTGGGTGCTTCGCTAATTGACCATGCCAGGTCCGCTAGCTTGGCATAGCTGCCTTGTGCACTTGAGAAAATTCAGGCTTTAATGCGTGTTTTTACAGGGCCATTTAATGAGCCAATGACAATGGCAAACATTAATAGGGCACCAGGTTCTAGGCAGGAAACCAGCCTGATGCACTATCAATTCCGACGAGACGAGAGTAGAGAGTAATCGAGGCTTTATTACGCAGAGATGTGTAGCCTCCTGCAGCTGCTGCCGAAATGGCTGCAGCTCGGTGTGCACACACATTTATACTCCGCCTACTGGGCGAAGCCAGCAGGCAGGGATCTACTCCGTACCTATAGTACAGGGGCCTTACCGTAATACCCCTCGTATGCGGTATATACAATGCAACAGTATACAACGCAACAATATACAATACAACAGTATACAACAGTACCACATTCACCCCCTGTTAAAAAAGAGTCCAGTGGGGGTGGTGGAAAACTATTTACATTCAGGTGTTTAACATTTTAAGTAAAAGTTTACAAATTCAGATGATCGGGGGCCTTGATCCGTCGCTGCGTGCGCCGCAGTGCTGGTGGCGATTCAGGCGTCGGCTCGGTTGTCGGTGACTCCGGGAGCGTGTCGACCTCATCTTCATCCCCGGGTGGGGCCAAGGGGTGGACGGATCGTCCTGGAGCGGGGGCAGTGATAGGGTGCGCTGGGGGGAGGGAGGGTGGCGCTGGGGCAGAGGGGAGGGGTGTGGGGACCCAGCTGGTGCCAGGTCCCTGAGGGGGACTGCGTCTTGGCGGCCGTCGGGGTACGCTATGTAGGCATACTGTGGGTTCACGTGAAGCAGCTGTACCCTCTCAACCAACGGGTCCGCCTTGTGGAGCCGCACGTGCTTGCGGAGGAGAACGGGTCCTGGAGCTGCCAGCCACGTTGGAGCTGGACTTCCTGGGGAAGGCAAAGAGACGTTCATGGGGGGTTTCTTTGGTCGTGGTGCACAGGAGCGACCGAATGGAGTGAAGTGCGTCGGGGAGGACCTCCTGCCAGCGGGAGATTTCTGGACCGTAGGGCCAGCTGGACGGCCCTCCAGACCGTCCCATTCTCCCGCTCCACCTGCCCGTTTCCCCGGGGTTGTAGCTGGTCGTCCTGCTCGAGGCAATGCCCCTGTTGAGCAGGTACTGGTGCAGCTCCTCGCTCATAAATGAGGATCCCCGGTCACTGTGGACGTAGGCGGGAAACCGAACAGAGCGAAGATGGTGTTGAGGGCTTTGATGACGGTGGCAGACGTCATATTGGGGCATTGGACGGCGAAGGGGAATCTGGAATATTCATCGACCACATTAAGAAAGTACGTGTTTCGGTCGGTGGAGGGGAGGGGCCCTTTGAAGTCCATGCTGAGGCATTTAAAGTGGCGGGAGGCCTTCACCAGGCGCGCACGGTCTGGCCGGTAGAAGTGCGGTTTACACTCCGCGCAGACCTGGCAGTCTCTGGTGATAGCCCTGACTTCCTCGATGGAGTAGGGCAGATTGCGGGCCTTTATGAAGTGATAAAAGCGGGTGACCCCTGGGTGACAGAGATCGTCGTGCAGGGTCCGGAGTCGGTCCTCTTGTGCGCTGGCATAAGTACCTCAGGATAGGGCATCGGGGGGCTCGTTGACTTTACCGGGGCGATACAAAATCTCGTAATTGTAGGTGGAGAGCTCGATCCTCCACCACAAGATCTTATCATTTTTGATCTTACCCCGCTGTGTGTTGTTGAACATGAAGGCAACCGACCGTTGGTAAGTGAGGGGAGTGAATCTCCTGCCGGCCAGGTAATGCCTCTGAAGCACGATCAATTAAACTCAAAGACGAGGTTGTAACATAACTGAAGGCTTTAATCGACTAGATCTGTTCCCCAGCAGCTTCGGTACAGAAAGTGAGGGCTGCTGGGACGGCACCGGTTCTTATACCCCAACCGTCAAGGCGGAGCTACGTACCAACAGCCAATGGTAAACTCCTAGGTTTAACCAATGGTCTTTAGCCTCTTGGGTACTGTAATACCTGATAATACCACAGCCTCCAATGCCGCACAGCTTCAACGATAGCTTGGGCCTCCTTTTCGATGGAGGAGTGCCGAATTTTGGAGGCATGGTGTGTGCGGGAAAAGAATGCCACGGACCTGCCTGGTTGAGGGTGGCGGCTAGAGCGACGTCTGATGCATTGCTCTCGACTTGGAAGGGGAGCGTCTCGTCGACCGCGTGCATCGCGGCCTTGGTGATGTCGGCCTTGATACGGTTGAAGGCCTGGTGAGCATCGGCCATCAGGGGGAAAACGGTGGAGTGAACGAGTGGGTGGGCCTTGTCCGCATAGTTAGGGACCCACTGGGCGTAGTACGAGAAGAAGCCCACCATCGTTTGAGGGCCTTGCGGCAGTGGGGAAGGGGGAGTTCCATGAGGGGGCGCATGCGACCGGGGTCAGGCCCTAGCACTCCGTTCTGGACCACATAGCCGAGGATGGGTAATCAGTTTGTGCTGAACACGCACTTCTCCTTGTTGTAGGTTAGGTTGAGGAATTTAGTGGTGTGGAGGAATTTGAAAAGGCTAGCTGGTCGTGGCCGCAGATGGTGACGTTATTCATAGAATTTACAGTGCAGAAGGAGGCCATTTGGCCCATCAAGTCTGCACCGGCTCTTGGAAAGGGCACCCTACCCAAGGTCCACACCTCCACCCTATCCCCATAACCCAGTAACCCCACCCAACACTAAGGGCAATTTTGGACATTAAGGGCAATTTATCATGGCGAATCCACCTAACCTGCACATCTTTGGTCCGTGGGAGGAAACCGGAGCACCCGGAGGAAACCCACGCACACACGGGGAGGATGTGCAGACTCCGCACAGTGACCCAAGCTGGGAATCGAACCTGGGACCCTGGAGCCGTGAAGCAATTGTGCTAACCGCTGTGCTACCACGCCATCCAAAAGAGAGAGAGAGAGACCCAATGTGGTTTCTTTTACACCCCGTGTCGGTCCGGCCCTCTAGTGATCATCTGGTGCTACTGATTACACATTAACCCCTTGTATACATGCACAGACAGAGATCACTCCAAAACCCAGCTATAAGACTCACCCACTGGAGGTTGACTTCTCCCACCCTTCCCCATTCACGTGTGCCCGCGCAGCCCACCTTCACCAGACTGACAGCACCGTGCATTTGTGGGGTGCCGTTAATGGAGTGGAACTGCCCTGAGGCCTGTCATGGAGGGGAACGTTTGACAAAGAGATACTGGGCAGGTGACTGACAACTTGGACAAGTGAGGAGGGGGGGGGGGGGGGGGGGGGTGTTGAGGGTTTTCTGCGGGAGGAGTTTGTACACACTTGCCGATACCTCTTTACACACTGTTAAAATAGGGAATCATGCCAATTGACCCAATTATTCTGTGTTGGTGTTTGTGCTTTACCCAAGCATTAGTCCGAATGCACCGTTTGGGGGGGGGAGGGGGAGGGTCAGGGCTGGAAACTGCGGGGAGCCGTTCAAAATCTCATTGACTTCAGCACGATGGCTAAATTCCTCCAGCGTAAAATTCTGACCTTCTTACTCCCCATTATTTCGGCACCTACTGAAGTCCAGCTTGAATATTAATGTGGAGCGGGATTCTCCGACTGCTCACGGCAGCGGGATTCTCCGGTGATTGGGAGATTTGGCGAAGCTCCAGATTCCCCCATCCCCGCTGGCAGCATTGGCGGGACTGACTCGCAGCGGAGAATCCCGGTCCAAGTGGTCCATCGCTATCTGCTCCTAGATTCCTCCGTGAAGCTACCTTGCAAACCCTCTCAGTCTAAGTGAAGCTTCTCCTGTTAAATCCCAATCTTAGAATCTGTCCCTTCATTCCAGACACGTCCCTCCATCCATTGAGACAGTTTGCTTCTCTTCCAGCCCATCCCCAGTTACACTCGAAAACACCCGTGTTAAATCACACTGATTGTCCAGTCCAATAAGAATCAGATCCAATTTTCAAGTCTTTCTTCTTCCCAGCGTGATTTCCTTATACTGGAACCCCAGTCAATGGGTTTTGACATTCTCCACTACTTGCCATTGTTCTCACCCCTCCAGGTAGAATGTAAAAACTTCCAATGTAAAAACATTAATGGTAAGCGACGCGGCAGCTTGTTACAGGAAGATATGGGTTCAACGACAAGGAAAATTAGGAGAAAGGTTAAGAGGAAATATAACTTAGGAGAGGTTACTGATCGAGGTGTTAAGATTCAGAACAGAGGTAAAAAAGCCAACACAAGTGTACTTTACCTGAATGCTCGTAGTATTCGGAATAAGGTAAATGAGTTGATGGCACAAATCATCGTGAATGACTATGATTTAGTGGCCATTACTGAAACATGGTTAAAGGATGGTCAAGACTGGGAGTTAAATATCCAAGGGTATCAAACTATTCGGAAAGACAGAGTGGATGGTAAGGGAGGTGGTGTAGCTCTGTTATTTAAGGATGACATCCGGGCAATAGTAAGGGACGACATCGGTGCTATGGAGGATAAGGTTGAATCCATTTGGGTGGAAATCAGGAATAGTAAGGCGAAAAAGTCACTGATAGGAGTAGTCTATAGGCCACCAAATAGTAACATTATGGTGGGGCAGGCAATAAACAAAGAAATATCGGATGCATGTAGAAATGGTACAGCAGTTATCATGGGGGATTTTAATCTACATATCGATTGGTTTAACCAGGTCGGTCAAGGTAGCCTTGAGGAGGAGTTTAAAGAATGTATCCGCGATAGTTTCCTAGAACAGTATGTAATGGAACCTACGAGGGAACAAGCGGTCCTAGATCTGGTCCTGTGTAATGAGACAGGATTGATTCATGATCGCATAGTTAGGGATCCTCTCAGAAGGAGCAATCACAATATGGTGGAATTCAAAATACAGATGGAGGGTGAGAAGGTAAAATCAAACACTAGTGTTTTGTGCTTAAACAAAGGAGATTACAATCGGATGAGAGAAGAACAAGCTAAGGTAGACTGGGAGCAAAGACTTTATGGTGAAACAGTTGAGGAACAGTGGAGAACCTTCCAAGCGATTTTTCACAGTGCTCAGCAAAGGTTTATACCAACAAAAAGGAAGAACGGTAGAAAGAGGGAAAATCGACTGTGGATATCTAAGGAAATAAGGGAGAGTATCAAAATGAAGGAAAAAGCATACAAAGTGGCAAAGTTTAGTGGGAGACGAGAGGACTGGGAAATCTTTAGAGGGCAACAGAAAGATACTAAAAATGCTATAAAGACGAGTAAGATAGATTAGCCGGGACAGTGAAAACAGCGCGGGAGCTGAGTGAGCCGGGACATGGAAAACAGCGCGAGAGGTGAGTGAGCCGGGACAGTGAAAACAGCGCGAGCGGTGAGTGAGCCGGGACAGTGAAAACAGCGCGGGAGCTGAGTGAGCCGGGACAGTGAAAACAGCGCGAGAGGAGAGAGAGCCGGGACATTGAAAACAGCGCGAGAGGTGAGTGAGCCAGGACTCTGAAAACAGCGCATGAGCTGAGGGAGCCGGGACTCTGAAAACAGCGCATGAGCTGAGGGAGCCGGGACAGTGAACACAGCGCGAGAGGTGAGTGAGCCGGGACTCTGAAAACAGCGCGGGAGGTGAGTGAGCCGGGACAGTGAAAACAGCGTGAGAGGTGAGTGAGCCGGGACAGTGAACACAGCGCGAGAGGTGAGCGAGCCGGGACAGTGAAAACAGCGCGAGAGGTGAGTGAGCCGGGACAGTGAAAACAGCGCGGGAGGTGAGTGAGCCGGGACAGTGAAAACAGCGCGAGAGGTGAGTGAGCCGGGACAGTGAAAACAGCGCGGGAGCTGAGTGAGCCGGGACAGTGAAAACAGCGCGGGAGGTGAGTGAGCCGGGACAGTGAAAACAGCGCGGGGGGAGAGAGAGCCGGGACAGTGAAAACAGCGCGAGAG
Organism: Scyliorhinus torazame; assembly: GCF_047496885.1. NCBI lineage: Eukaryota > Metazoa > Chordata > Chondrichthyes > Carcharhiniformes > Scyliorhinidae > Scyliorhinus > Scyliorhinus torazame. Next base: position 31,907,507 of record NC_092712.1, on the reverse strand, counting down.
GTGAGTGAGCCGGGACAGTGAAAACAGCGCGAGAGGTGAGTGAGCCGGGACTCTGAAAACAGCGCGGGAGCTGAGTGAGCCGGGACAGTGAAAACAGTGCGAGAGGTGAGTGAGCCGGGACATTGAAAACAGCGCGAGAGGTGAGTGAGCCGGGACTCTGAAAACAGCGCGGGAGCTGAGTGAGCCGGGACAGTGAAAACAGCGCGGGAGCTGAGTGAGCCGGGACATTGAAAACAGCGCGAGAGGTGAGTGAGCCGGGACTCTGAAAACAACGCGAGAGCTGAGTGAGCCGGGATAGTGAAAACAGCGCGGGGGGAGAGAGAGCCGGGACATTGAAAACAGCGCGAGAGGTGAGTGAGCCAGGACTCTGAAAACAGCGCATGAGCTGAGGGAGCCGGGACTCTGAAAACAGCGCATGAGCTGAGGGAGCCGGGACAGTGAAAACAGCGCGAGAGGTGAGTGAGCCGGGACAGTGAAAACAGCGCATGAGCTGAGGGAGCCGGGACAGTGAAAACAGCGCGAGAGGTGAGTGAGCCGGGACTCTGAAAACAGCGCGGGAGGTGAGTGAGCCGGGACAGTGAAAACAGCGTGAGAGGTGAGTGAGCCGGGACAGTGAACACAGCGCGAGAGGTGAGCGAGCCGGGACAGTGAAAACAGCGCGAGAGGTGAGTGAGCCGGGACAGTGAAAACAGCGCGGGAGGTGAGTGAGCCGGGACAGTGAAAACAGCGCGAGAGGTGAGTGAGCCGGGACAGTGAAAACAGCGCGGGAGCTGAGTGAGCCGGGACAGTGAAAACAGCGCGGGAGGTGAGTGAGCCGGGACAGTGAAAACAGCGCGGGGGGAGAGAGAGCCGGGACAGTGAAAACAGCGCGAGAGGTGAGTGAGCCGGGACAGTGAAAACAGCGCGAGAGGTGAGTGAGCCGGGACTCTGAAAACAGCGCGGGAGCTGAGTGAGCCGGGACAGTGAAAACAGTGCGAGAGGTGATTGAGCCGGGACATTGAAAACAGCGCGAGAGGTGAGTGAGCCGGGACTCTGAAAACAGCGCGGGAGCTAAGTGAGCCGGGACAGTGAAAACAGCGCGGGAGCTGAGTGAGCCGGGACATTGAAAACAGCGCGAGAGGTGAGTGAGCCGGGACTCTGAAAACAACGCGAGAGCTGAGTGAGCCGGGATAGTGAAAACAGCGCGGGGGGAGAGAGAGCCGGGACAGTGAAAACAGTGCGAGAGGTGAGTGAGCCGGGACAATGAAAACAGCGCGAGAGGTGAGTGAGCCGGGACAGTGAAAATAGCGCGAGAGCTGAGGGAGCCGGGACAGTGAAAACAGCGCGAGAGCTAAGTGAGCCGGGACAGTGAAAACAGCGCGGGAGCTGAGTGAACCGGGACATTGAAAACAGTGCAGGAGCTGAGGGAGCCGGGACAGTGAAAACAGCGCGGGAGCTGAGTGAGCCGGGACATTGAAAACAGTGCGGGAGCTGAGTGAGCCGGGACAGTGAAAACAGCGCGAGAGGTGAGTGAGCCGGGACAGTGAAAACAGTGCGAGAGGTGAGGGATCCGGGACAGTGAAAACAGCACGGGAGCTGAGTGAGCCGGGACAGTGAAAACAGCGCGGGTGCTGAGTGAGCCGGGACAGTGAAAACAGCGCGAGAGGTGAGTGAGCCGGGACAGTGAAAACAGCGCGGGAGCTGAGTGAGCCGGGACTTTGAAAACAGCGCGGGAGCTGAGTGAGCCGGGACATCGAAAACAGCGCGGGAGCTGAGTGAGCCGGGACAGCGAAAACAGTGCGGGAGCTGAGGGAGCCAGGACAGTGAAAACAGCGCGAGAGGTGAGTGAGCCGGGACATTGAAAACAGCGCGGGAGGGGAGAGAGCCGGGACAGTGAAAACAGCGCGGGAGCTGAGTGAGCCGGGACATTGAAAACAGCGCGGGAGCTGAGTGAGCCGGGACAGCGAAAACAGTGCGGGAGCTGAGTGAGCCGGGACATCGAAAACAGCGTGGGAGCTGAGTGAGCCGGGACAGCGAAAACAGTGCGGGAGCTGAGGGAGCCAGCACAGTGAAAACAGCGCGAGAGGTGAGTGAGCCGGGACATTGAAAACAGCGCGGGAGGGGAGAGAGCCGGGACAGTGAAAACAGCGCGGGAGCTGAGTGAGCCGGGACATTGAAAACTGCGCGGGAGGTGAGTGAGCCGGGTCAGTGAAAACAGCGCGGGAGGGGAGAGAGCCGGGACAGTGAAAACAGCGCGGGAGGTGAGTGAGCCGGGTCAGTGAAAACAGCGCGGGAGCTGAGGGAGCCGGGACTCTGAAAACAGCGCGGGAGGTGAGTGAGCCGGGACAGTGAAAACAGCGCGGGAGGTGAGTGAGCCGGGACAGTGAAAACAGCGCGGGAGCTGAGTGAGCCGGGACAGTGAAAACAGCGCGGGTGCTGAGTGAGCCGGGACAGTGAAAACAGCGCGAGAGGTGAGTGAGCCGGGACAGTGAAAACAGCGCGGGAGCTGAGTGAGCCGGGACATCGAAAACAGCGCGGGAGCTGAGTGAGCCGGGACAGCGAAAACAGTGCGGGAGCTGAGGGAGCCAGGACAATGAAAACAGCGCGAGAGGTGAGTGAGCCGGGACATTGAAAACAGCACGGGAGGTGAGTGAGCCGGGTCATTGAAAACAGCGCGGGAGCTGAGGGAGCCGGGACAGTGAAAACAGCGCGAGAGGTGAGTGAGCCGGGACAGTGAAAACAGCGCGGGAGCTGAGTGAGCCGGGACTTTGAAAACAGCGCGGGAGGGGAGAGAGCCGGGACAGTGAAAACAGCGCGGGAGGTGAGTGAGCCGGGTCAGTGAAAACAGCGCGGGAGCTGAGGGAGCCGGGACTCTGAAAACAGCGCGGGATATGAGTGAGCCGGGACAGTGAAAACAGCGCGGGAGGTGAGTGAGCCGGGACAGTGAAAACAGCGCGGGAGCTGAGTGAGCCGGGACAGTGAAAACAGCGCGGGAGGTGAGTGAGCCGGGACTCTGAAAACAGCGCGGGAGGTGAGTGAGCCGGGACAGTGAAAACAGCGCGGGAGGTGAGTGAGCCGGGACAGTGAAAACAGCGCGGGAGCTGAGTGAGACGGGACAGTGAAAACAGCGCGGGAGCTGAGTGAGCCGGGACAGTGAAAACAGCGCTAGAGGTGAGTGAGCCGGGACTCTGAAAACAGCGCGGGAGGTGAGTGAGCCGGGACAGTGAAAACAGCGCGGGAGGTGAGTGAGCCGGGACAGTGAAAACAGCGCGGGAGCTGAGTGAGACGGGACATTGAAAACAGTGCGGGAGCTGAGGGAGCCGGGACAGTGAAAACAGCGCGGGAGCTGAGTGAGCCGGGACATTGAAAACAGTGCGGGAGCTGAGTGAGCCGGGACAGTGAAAACAGCGCGAGAGGTGAGTGAGCCGGGTCAGTGAAAACAGCGCGGGAGCTGAGTGAGCCGGGACTTTGAAAACAGCGCGGGAGCTGAGTGAGCCGGGACATCGAAATAGCGCGGGAGCTGAGTGAGCCGGGACAGCGAAAACAGTGCGGGAGCTGAGGGAGCCAGGACAGTGAAAACAGCGCGAGAGGTGAGTGAGCCGGGACATTGAAAACAGCGCGGGAGGGGAGAGAGCCGGGACAGTGAAAACAGCGCGGGAGCTGAGTGAGCCGGGACATTGAAAACTGCGCGGGAGGTGAGTGAGCCGGGTCAGTGAAAACAGCACGGGAGCTGAGTGAGCCGGGACTTTGAAAACAGCGCGGGAGGGGAGAGAGCCGGGACAGTGAAAACAGCGCGGGAGGTGAGTGAGCCGGGTCAGTGAAAACAGCGCGGGAGCTGAGGGAGCCGGGACTCTGAAAACAGCGCGGGAGGTGAGTGAGCCGGGACAGTGAAAACAGCGCGGGAGGTGAGTGAGCCGGGACAGTGAAAACAGCGCGGGAGCTGAGTGAGCCGGGACGGTGAAAACAGTGCGGGAGCTGAGGGGCCAGGACAGTGAAAACAGCGCGAGAGGTGAGTGAGCCGGGACATTGAAAACAGCGCGGGAGGGGAGAGAGCCGGGAGAGTGAAAACAGCGCGGGAGCTGAGTGAGCCGGGACATTGAAAACAGCACGGGAGGTGAGTGAGCCGGGTCAGTGAAAACAGCGCGGGAGCTGAGGGAGCCGGGACAGTGAAAACAGCGCGAGAGGTGAGTGAGCCGGGACAGTGAAAACAGCGCGGGAGCTGAGTGAGCCGGGACTTTGAAAACAGCGCGGGAGGGGAGAGAGCCGGGACAGTGAAAACAGCGCGGGAGGGGAGAGAGCCGGGACAGTGAAAACAGCGCGGGAGCTGAGTGAGCCGGGACTCTGAAAACAGCGCGGGAGGTGAGTGAGCCGGGACAGTGAAAACAGCGCGGGAGGTGAGTGAGCCGGGACAGTGAAAACAGCGCGGGAGCTGAGTGAGCCGGGACAGTGAAAACAGCGCTAGAGGTGAGTGAGCCGGGACTCTGAAAACAGCGCGGGAGGTGAGTGAGCCGGGACAGTGAAAACAGCGCGGGAGGTGAGTGAGCCGGGACAGTGAAAACAGCGCGGGAGCTGAGTGAGACGGGACAGTGAAAACAGCGCGGGAGCTGAGTGAGCCGGGACAGTGAAAACAGCGCTAGAGGTGAGTGAGCCGGGACTCTGAAAACAGCGCGGGAGGTGAGTGAGCCGGGACAGTGAAAACAGCGCGGGAGGTGAGTGAGCCGGGACAGTGAAAACAGCGCGGGAGCTGAGTGAGACGGGACATTGAAAACAGTGCGGGAGCTGAGGGAGCCAGGACAGTGAAAACAGCGCGGGAGCTGAGTGAGCCGGGACATTGAAAACAGTGCGGGAGCTGAGTGAGCCGGGACAGTGAAAACAGCGCGAGAGGTGAGTGAGCCGGGACAGTGAAAACAGTGCGAGAGGTGAGGGAGCCGGGACAGTGAAAACAGCGCGGGTGCTGAGTGAGCCGGGACAGTGAAAACAGCGCGAGAGGTGAGTGAGCCGGGACAGTGAAAACAGCGCGGGAGCTGAGTGAGCCGGGACTTTGAAAACAGCGCGGGAGCTGAGTGAGCCGGGACATCGAAAACAGCGCGGGAGCTGAGTGAGCCGGGACAGCGAAAACAGTGCGGGAGCTGAGGGAGCCAGGACAGTGAAAACAGCGCGAGAGGTGAGTGAGCCGGGACATTGAAAACAGCGCGGGAGGGGAGAGAGCCGGGACAGTGAAAACAGCGCGGGAGCTGAGTGAGCCGGGACATTGAAAACTGCGCGGGAGGTGAGTGAGCCGGGTCAGTGAAAACAGCGCGGGAGCTGAGTGAGCCGGGACTTTGAAAACAGCGCGGGAGGGGAGAGAGCCGGGACAGTGAAAACAGCGCGGGAGGTGAGTGAGCCGGGTCAGTGAAAACAGCGCGGGAGCTGAGGGAGCCGGGACTCTGAAAACAGCGCGGGAGCTGAGTGAGCCGGGACAGCGAAAACAGTGCGGGAGCTGAGGGAGCCAGGACAGTGAAAACAGCGCGAGAGGTGAGTGAGCCGGGACATTGAAAACAGCGCGGGAGGGGAGAGAGCCGGGACAGTGAAAACAGCGCGGGAGCTGAGTGAGCCGGGACATTGAAAACTGCGCGGGAGGTGAGTGAGCCGGGTCAGTGAAAACAGCGCGGGAGCTGAGTGAGCCGGGACAGTGAAAACAGCGCGGGAGGTGAGTGAGCCGGGTCAGTGAAAACAGCGCGGGAGCTGAGGGAGCCGGGACTCTGAAAACAGCGCGGGAGGTGAGTGAGCCGGGACAGTGAAAACAGCGCGGGAGGTGAGTGAGCCGGGACAGTGAAAACAGCGCGGGAGCTGAGTGAGCCGGGACGGTGAAAACAGTGCGGGAGCTGAGGGAGCCAGGACAGTGAAAACAGCGCGAGAGGTGAGTGAGCCGGGACATTGAAAACAGCGCGGGAGGGGAGAGAGCCGGGAGAGTGAAAACAGCGCGGGAGCTGAGTGAGCCGGGACATTGAAAACAGCACGGGAGGTGAGTGAGCCGGGTCAGTGAAAACAGCGCGGGAGCTGAGGGAGCCGGGACAGTGAAAACAGCGCGAGAGGTGAGTGAGCCGGGACAGTGAAAACAGCGCGGGAGCTGAGTGAGCCGGGACTTTGAAAACAGCGCGGGAGGGGAGAGAGCCGGGACAGTGAAAACAGCGCGGGAGGTGAGTGAGCCGGGTCAGTGAAAACAGCGCGGGAGCTGAGGGAGCCGGGACTCTGAAAACAGCGCGGGAGGTGAGTGAGCCGGGACAGTGAAAACAGCGCGGGAGGTGAGTGAGCCGGGACAGTGAAAACAGCGCGGGAGCTGAGTGAGCCGGGACAGTGAAAACAGCGCTAGAGGTGAGTGAGCCGGGACTCTGAAAACAGCGCGGGAGGTGAGTGAGCCGGGACAGTGAAAACAGCGCGGGAGGTGAGTGAGCCGGGACAGTGAAAACAGCGCGGGAGCTGAGTGAGACGGGACAGTGAAAACAGCGCAGGAGCTGAGTGAGCCGGGACAGTGAAAACAGCGCTAGAGGTGAGTGAGCCGGGACTCTGAAAACAGCGCGGGAGGTGAGTGAGCCGGGACAGTGAAAACAGCGCGGGAGGTGAGTGAGCCGGGACAGTGAAAACAGCGCGGGAGCTGAGTGAGACGGGACATTGAAAACAGTGCGGGAGCTGAGGGAGCCGGGACAGTGAAAACAGCGCGGGAGCTGAGTGAGCCGGGACATTGAAAACAGTGCGGGAGCTGAGTGAGCCGGGACAGTGAAAACAGCGCGAGAGGTCAGTGAGCCGGGACAGTGAAAACAGTGCGAGAGGTGAGGGAGCCGGGACAGTGAAAACAGCACGGGAGCTGAGTGAGCCGGGACAGTGAAAACAGCGCGGGTGCTGAGTGAGCCGGGACAGTGAAAACAGCGCGAGAGGTGAGTGAGCCGGGACAGTGAAAACAGCGCGGGAGCTGAGTGAGCCGGGACTTTGAAAACAGCGCGGGAGCTGAGTGAGCCGGGACATCGAAAACAGCGCGGGAGCTGAGTGAGCCGGGACAGCGAAAACAGTGCGGGAGCTGAGGGAGCCAGGACAGTGAAAACAGCGCGAGAGGTGAGTGAGCAGGGACATTGAAAACAGCGCGGGAGGGGAGAGAGCCGGGACAGTGAAAACAGCGCGGGAGGTGGGTGAGCCGGGTCAGTGAAAACAGCGCGGGAGCTGAGGGAGCCGGGACTCTGAAAACAGCGCGGGAGCTGAGTGAGCCGGGACAGCGAAAACAGTGCGGGAGCTGAGGGAGCCAGGACAGTGAAAACAGCGCGAGAGGTGAGTGAGCCGGGACATTGAAAACAGCGCGGGAGGGGAGAGAGCCGGGACAGTGAAAACAGCGCGGGAGCTGAGTGAGCCGGGACATTGAAAACTGCGCGGGAGGTGAGTGAGCCGGGTCAGTGAAAACAGCGCGGGAGCTGAGTGAGCCGGGACAGTGAAAACAGCGCGGGAGGTGAGTGAGCCGGGTCAGTGAAAACAGCGCGGGAGCTGAGGGAGCCGGGACTCTGAAAACAGCGCGGGAGGTGAGTGAGCCGGGACAGTGAAAACAGCGCGGGAGGTGAGTGAGCCGGGACAGTGAAAACAGCGCGGGAGCTGAGTGAGCCGGGACGGTGAAAACAGTGCGGGAGCTGAGGGAGCCAGGACAGTGAAAACAGCGCGAGAGGTGAGTGAGCCGGGACATTGAAAACAGCGCGGGAGGGGAGAGAGCCGGGAGAGTGAAAACACCGCGGGAGCTGAGTGAGCCGGGACATTGAAAACAGCACGGGAGGTGAGTGAGCCGGGTCAGTGAAAACAGCGCGGGAGCTGAGGGAGCCGGGACAGTGAAAACAGCGCGAGAGGTGAGTGAGCCGGGACAGTGAAAACAGCGCGGGAGCTGAGTGAGCCGGGACTTTGAAAAGAGCGCGGGAGGGGAGAGAGCCGGGACAGTGAAAACAGCGCGGGAGGTGAGTGAGCCGGGTCAGTGAAAACAGCGCGGGAGCTGAGGGAGCCGGGACTCTGAAAACAGCGCGGGAGGTGAGTGAGCCGGGACAGTGAAAACAGCGCGGGAGGTGAGTGAGCCGGGACAGTGAAAACAGCGCGGGAGCTGAGTGAGCCGGGACAGTGAAAACAGCGCTAGAGGTGAGTGAGCCGGGACTCTGAAAACAGCGCGGGAGGTGAGTGAGCCGGGACAGTGAAAACAGCGCGGGAGGTGAGTGAGCCGGGACAGTGAAAACAGCGCGGGAGCTGAGTGAGACGGGACAGTGAAAACAGCGCGGGAGCTGAGTGAGCCGGGACAGTGAAAACAGCGCTAGAGGTGAGTGAGCCGGGACTCTGAAAACAGCGCGGGAGGTGAGTGAGCCGGGACAGTGAAAACAGCGCGGGAGGTGAGTGAGCCGGGACAGTGAAAACAGCGCGGGAGCTGAGTGAGACGGGACATTGAAAACAGTGCGGGAGCTGAGGGAGCCGGGACAGTGAAAACAGCGCGGGAGCTGAGTGAGCCGGGACATTGAAAACAGTGCGGGAGCTGAGTGAGCCGGGACAGTGAAAACAGCGCGAGAGGTGAGTGAGCCGGGACAGTGAAAACAGTGCGAGAGGTGAGGGAGCCGGGACAGTGAAAACAGCACGGGAGCTGAGTGAGCCGGGACAGTGAAAACAGCGCGGGTGCTGAGTGAGCCGGGACAGTGAAAACAGCGCGAGAGGTGAGTGAGCCGGGACAGTGAAAACAGCGCGGGAGCTGAGTGAGCCGGGACTTTGAAAACAGCGCGGGAGCTGAGTGAGCCGGGACATCGAAAACAGCGCGGGAGCTGAGTGAGCCGGGACAGCGAAAACAGTGCGGGAGCTGAGGGAGCCAGGACAGTGAAAACAGCGCGAGAGGTGAGTGAGCAGGGACATTGAAAACAGCGCGGGAGGGGAGAGAGCCGGGACAGTGAAAACAGCGCGGGAGCTGAGTGAGCCGGGACATTGAAAACTGCGCGGGAGGTGAGTGAGCCGGGTCAGTGAAAACAGCGCGGGAGCTGAGTGAGCCGGGACTTTGAAAACAGCGCGGGAGGGGAGAGAGCCGGGACAGTGAAAACAGCGCGGGAGGTGAGTGAGCCGGGTCAGTGAAAACAGCGCGGGAGCTGAGGGAGCCGGTACTCTGAAAACAGCGCGGGAGGTGAGTGAGCCGGGACAGTGAAAACAGCGCGGGAGGTGAGTGAGCCGGGACAGTGAAAACAGCGCGGGAGCTGAGTGAGCCGGGACAGTGAAAACAGCGCTAGAGGTGAGTGAGCCGGGACTCTGAAAACAGCGCGGGAGGTGAGTGAGCCGGGACAGTGAAAACAGCGCGGGAGGTGAGTGAGCCGGGACAGTGAAAACAGCGCGGGAGCTGAGTGAGCCGGGACAGTGAAAACAGCGCGGGAGCTGAGTGAGCCGGGACAGTGAAAACAGCGCGGGAGGTGAGTGAGCCGGGACAGTGAAAACAGCGCGAGAGGTGAGTGAGCCGGGACAGTGAAAACAGTGCGAGAGGTGAGTGAGCCGGGACTTTGAAAACAGTGCGGGAGCTGAGTGAGCCGGGACAGTGAAAACAGCGCGAGAGGTGAGGGAGCCGGGACTGTGAAAACAGCGCGAGAGGTGAGTGAGCCGGGACAGTGAAAACAGCGCGAGAGGTGAGGGAGCCGGGACAGTGAAAACAGCGCTAGAGGTGAGTGAGCCGGGACAGTGAAAACAGCGCGAGAGGTGAGGGAGCCGGGACAGTGAAAACAGCGCGAGAGGTGAGTGAGCCGGGACAGTGAAAACAGCGCGGGAGCTGAGTGAGCCGGGACAGTGAAAACAGCGCGGAGGTGAGGGAGCCGGGACTCTGAAAACAGCGCGAGAGTTGAGAGAGCCGGGACAGTGAAAACAGCGCGGGAGCTAAGTGAGCCGGGACAGTGAAAACAGTGCGGGAGCTGAGTGAGACGGGACATTGAAAACAGCGCGAGAGGTGAGTGAGCCGGGACATTGAAAACAGCGCGAGAGGTGAGTGAGCCGGGACAGTGAAAATAGCGCGAGAGCTGAGGGAGCCGGGACAGTGAAAACAGCGCGAGAGCTAAGTGAGCCGGGACAGTGAAAACAGCGCGGGAGCTGAGTGAGCCGGGACAGTGAAAACAGCGCGAGAGGTGAGTGAGCCGGGACAGTGAAAACAGTGCGAGAGGTGAGGGAGCCGGGACAGTGAAAACAGCACGGGAGCTGAGTGAGCCGGGACAGTGAAAACAGCGCGGGTGCTGAGTGAGCCGGGACAGTGAAAACAGCGCGAGAGGTGAGTGAGCCGGGACAGTGAAAACAGCGCGGGAGCTGAGTGAGCCGGGACTTTGAAAACAGCACGGGAGCTGAGTGAGCCGGGACATCGAAAACAGCGCGGGAGCTGAGTGAGCCGGGACAGCGAAAACAGTGCGGGAGCTGAGGGAGCCAGGACAGTGAAAACAGCGCGAGAGGTGAGTGAGCCGGGACATTGAAAACAGCGCGGGAGGGGAGAGAGCCGGGAGAGTGAAAACAGCGCGGGAGCTGAGTGAGCCGGGACATTGAAAACAGCACGGGAGGTGAGTGAGCCGGGTCAGTGAAAACAGCGCGGGAGCTGAGGGAGCCGGGACAGTGAAAACAGCGCGAGAGGTGAGTGAGCCGGGACAGTGAAAACAGCGCGGGAGCTGAGTGAGCCGGGACTTTGAAAACAGCGCGGGAGGGGAGAGAGCCGGGACAGTGAAAACAGCGCGGGAGGTGAGTGAGCCGGGTCAGTGAAAACAGCGCGGGAGCTGAGGGAGCCGGGACTCTGAAAACAGCGCGGGATATGAGTGAGCCGGGACAGTGAAAACAGCGCGGGAGGTGAGTGAGCCGGGACAGTGAAAACAGCGCGGGAGCTGAGTGAGCCGGGACAGTGAAAACAGCGCGAGAGCTGAGTGAGCCGGGACTCTGAAAACAGCGCGGGAGGTGAGTGAGCCGGGACAGTGAAAACAGCGCGGGAGGTGAGTGAGCCGGGACAGTGAAAACAGCGCGGGAGCTGAGTGAGACGGGACAGTGAAAACAGCGCGGGAGCTGAGTGAGCCGGGACAGTGAAAACAGCGCTAGAGGTGAGTGAGCCGGGACTCTGAAAACAGCGCGGGAGGTGAGTGAGCCGGGACAGTGAAAACAGTGCGGGAGGTGAGTGAGCCGGGACAGTGAAAACAGCGCGGGAGCTGAGTGAGACGGGACATTGAAAACAGTGCGGGAGCTGAGGGAGCCGGGACAGTGAAAACAGCGCGGGAGCTGAGTGAGCCGGGACAGCGAAAACAGCGCGGGAGATGAGTGAGCCGGGACATTGAAAACAGTGCGGGAGCTGAGTGAGCCGGGACAGTGAAAACAGCGCGAGAGGTGAGTGAGCCGGGACAGTGAAAACAGTGCGAGAGGTGAGGGAGCCGGGACAGTGAAAACAGCACGGGAGCTGAGTGAGCTGGGACAGTGAAAACAGCGCGGGTGCTGAGTGAGCCGGGACAGTGAAAACAGCGCGAGAGGTGAGTGAGCCGGGACAGTGAAAACAGCGCGGGAGCTGAGTGAGCCGGGACTTTGAAAACAGCGCGGGAGCTGAGTGAGCCGGGACATCGAAAACAGCGCGGGAGCTGAGTGAGCCGGGACAGCGAAAACAGTGCGGGAGCTGAGTGAGCCGGGACATCGAAAACAGCGTGGGAGCTGAGTGAGCCGGGACAGCGAAAACAGTGCGGGAGCTGAGGGAGCCAGGACAGTGAAAACAGCGCGAGAGGTGAGTGAGCCGGGACATTGAAAACAGCGCGGGAGGGGAGAGAGCCGGGACAGTGAAAACAGCGCGGGAGCTGAGTGAGCCGGGACATTGAAAACTGCGCGGGAGGTGAGTGAGCCGGGTCAGTGAAAACAGCGCGGGAGCTGAGTGAGCCGGGACTTTGAAAACAGCGCGGGAGGGGAGAGAGCCGGGACAGTGAAAACAGCGCGGGAGGTGAGTGAGCCGGGTCAGTGAAAACAGCGCGGGAGCTGAGGGAGCCGGGACTCTGAAAACAGCGCGGGAGGTGAGTGAGCTGGGACAGTGAAAACAGCGCGGGAGGTGAGTGAGCCGGGACAGTGAAAACAGCGCGGGAGCTGAGTGAGCCGGGACAGTGAAAACAGCGCGGGTGCTGAGTGAGCCGGGACAGTGAAAACAGCGCGAGAGGTGAGTGAGCCGGGACAGTGAAAACAGCGCGGGAGCTGAGTGAGCCGGGACTTTGAAAACAGCGCGGGAGCTGAGTGAGCCGGGACATCGAAAACAGCGCGGGAGCTGAGTGAGCCGGGACAGCGAAAACAGTGCGGGAGCTGAGGGAGCCAGGACAGTGAAAACAGCGCGAGAGGTGAGTGAGCCGGGACATTGAAAACAGCGCGGGAGGGGGGAGAGCCGGGAGAGTGAAAACAGCGCGGGAGCTGAGTGAGCCGGTACATTGAAAACAGCACGGGAGGTGAGTGAGCCGGGTCAGTGAAAACAGCGCGGGAGCTGAGGGAGCCGGGACAGTGAAAACAGCGCTAGAGGTGAGTGAGCCGGGACAGTGAAAACAGCGCGGGAGCTGAGTGAGCCGGGACTTTGAAAACAGCGCGGGAGGGGAGAGCGCCGGGACAGTGAAAACAGCGCGGGAGGTGAGTGAGCCGGGTCAGTGAAAACAGCGCGGGAGCTGAGGGAGCCGGGACTCTGAAAACAGCGCGGGATATGAGTGAGCCGGGACAGTGAAAACAGCGCGGGAGGTGAGTGAGCCGGGACAGTGAAAACAGCGCGGGAGCTGAGTGAGCCGGGACAGTGAAAACAGCGCTAGAGGTGAGTGAGCCGGGACTCTGAAAACAGCGCGGGAGGTGAGTGAGCCGGGACAGTGAAAACAGCGCGGGAGGTGAGTGAGCCGGGACAGTGAAAACAGCGCGGGAGCTGAGTGAGACGGGACAGTGAAAACAGCGCGGGAGCTGAGTGAGCCGGGACAGTGAAAACAGCGCTAGAGGTGAGTGAGCCGGGACTCTGAAAACAGCGCGGGAGGTGAGTGAGCCGGGACAGTGAAAACAGCGCGGGAGGTGAGTGAGCCGGGACAGTGAAAACAGCGCGGGAGCTGAGTGAGACGGGACATTGAAAACAGTGCGGGAGCTGAGGGAGCCGGGACAGTGAAAAGAGCGCGGGAGCTGAGTGAGCCGGGACATTGAAAACAGTGCGGGAGCTGAGTGAGCCGGGACAGTGAAAACAGCGCGAGAGGTGAGTGAGCCGGGACAGTGAAAACAGTGCGAGAGGTGAGGGAGCCGGGACAGTGAAAACAGCACGAGAGCTGAGTGAGCCGGGACAGTGAAAACAGCGCGGGTGCTGAGTGAGCCGGGACAGTGAAAACAGCGCGAGAGGTGAGTGAGCCGGGACAGTGAAAACAGCGCGGGAGCTGAGTGAGCCGGGACTTTGAAAACAGCGCGGGAGCTGAGTGAGCCGGGACATCGAAACAGCGCGGGAGCTGAGTGAGCCGGGACAGCGAAAACAGTGCCGGAGCTGAGGGAGCCAGGACAGTGAAAACAGCGCGAGAGGTGAGTGAGCCGGGACATTGAAAACAGCGCGGGAGGGGAGAGAGCCGGGACAGTGAAAACAGCGCGGGAGCTGAGTGAGCCGGGACATTGAAAACTGCGAGGGAGGTGAGTGAGCCGGGTCAGTGAAAACAGCGCGGGAGCTGAGTGAGCCGGGACTTTGAAAACAGCGCGGGAGGGGAGAGAGCCGGGACAGTGAAAACAGCGCGGGAGGTGAGTGAGCCGGGTCAGTGAAAACAGCGCGGGAGCTGAGGGAGCCGGGACTCTGAAAACAGCGCGGGAGGTGAGTGAGCCGGGACAGTGAAAACAGCGCGGCAGGTGAGTGAGCCGGGACAGTGAAAACAGCGCGGGAGCTGAGTGAGCCGGGACGGTGAAAACAGTGCGGGAGCTGAGGGAGCCAGGACAGTGAAAACAGCGCGAGAGGTGAGTGAGCCGGGACATTGAAAACAGCGCGGGAGGGGAGAGAGCCGGGAGAGTGAAAACAGCGCGGGAGCTGAGTGAGCCGGGACATTGAAAACAGCACGGGAGGTGAGTGAGCCGGGTCAGTGAAAACAGCGCGGGAGCTGAGGGAGCCGGGACAGTGAAAACAGCGCGAGAGGTGAGTGAGCCGGGACAGTGAAAACAGCGCGGGAGCTGAGTGAGCCGGGACTTTGAAAACAGCGCGGGAGGGGAGAAAGCCGGGACAGTGAAAACAGCGCGGGAGGTGAGTGAGCCGGGTCAGTGAAAACAGCGCGGGAGCTGAGGGAGCCGGGACAGTGAAAACAGCGCGGAGGTGAGGGAGCCGGGACTCTGAAAACAGCGCGAGAGTTGAGAGAGCCGGGACAGTGAAAACAGCGCGGGAGCTAAGTGAGCCGGGACAGTGAAAACAGTGCGGGAGCTGAGTGAGACGGGACATTGAAAACAGCGCGAGAGGTGAGTGAGCCGGGACATTGAAAACAGCGCGAGAGGTGAGTGAGCCGGGACAGTGAAAATAGCGCGAGAGCTGAGGGAGCCGGGACAGTGAAAACAGCGCGAGAGCTAAGTGAGCCGGGACAGTGAAAACAGCGCGGGAGCTGAGTGAGCCGGGACAGTGAAAACAGCGCGAGAGGTGAGTGAGCCGGGACAGTGAAAACAGTGCGAGAGGTGAGGGAGCCGGGACAGTGAAAACAGCACGGGAGCTGAGTGAGCCGGGACAGTGAAAACAGCGCGGGTGCTGAGTGAGCCGGGACAGTGAAAACAGCGCGAGAGGTGAGTGAGCCGGGACAGTGAAAACAGCGCGGGAGCTGAGTGAGCCGGGACTTTGAAAACAGCACGGGAGCTGAGTGAGCCGGGACATCGAAAACAGCGCGGGAGCTGAGTGAGCCGGGACAGCGAAAACAGTGCGGGAGCTGAGGGAGCCAGGACAGTGAAAACAGCGCGAGAGGTGAGTGAGCCGGGACATTGAAAACAGCGCGGGAGGGGAGAGAGCCGGGAGAGTGAAAACAGCGCGGGAGCTGAGTGAGCCGGGACATTGAAAACAGCACGGGAGGTGAGTGAGCCGGGTCAGTGAAAACAGCGCGGGAGCTGAGGGAGCCGGGACAGTGAAAACAGCGCGAGAGGTGAGTGAGCCGGGACAGTGAAAACAGCGCGGGAGCTGAGTGAGCCGGGACTTTGAAAACAGCGCGGGAGGGGAGAGAGCCGGGACAGTGAAAACAGCGCGGGAGGTGAGTGAGCCGGGTCAGTGAAAACAGCGCGGGAGCTGAGGGAGCCGGGACTCTGAAAACAGCGCGGGATATGAGTGAGCCGGGACAGTGAAAACAGCGCGGGAGGTGAGTGAGCCGGGACAGTGAAAACAGCGCGGGAGCTGAGTGAGCCGGGACAGTGAAAACAGCGCGAGAGGTGAGTGAGCCGGGACTCTGAAAACAGCGCGGGAGGTGAGTGAGCCGGGACAGTGAAAACAGCGCGGGAGGTGAGTGAGCCGGGACAGTGAAAACAGCGCGGGAGCTGAGTGAGACGGGACAGTGAAAACAGCGCGGGAGCTGAGTGAGCCGGGACAGTGAAAACAGCGCAAGAGGTGAGTGAGCCGGGACTCTGAAAACAGCGCGGGAGGTGAGTGAGCCGGGACAGTGAAAACAGTGCGGGAGGTGAGTGAGCCGGGACAGTGAAAACAGCGCGGGAGCTGAGTGAGACGGGACATTGAAAACAGTGCGGGAGCTGAGGGAGCCGGGACAGTGAAAACAGCGCGGGAGCTGTGTGAGCCGGGACATCGAAAACAGCGCGGGAGATGAGTGAGCCGGGACATTGAAAACAGTGCGGGAGCTGAGTGAGCCGGGACAGTGAAAACAGCGCGGGAGCTGAGTGAGCCGGGACTTTGAAAACAGCGCGGGAGGGGAGAGAGCCGGGACAGTGAAAACAGCGCGGGAGATGAGTGAGCCGGGACATTGAAAACAGTGCGGGAGCTGAGTGGGCCGGGACAGTGAAAACAGCGCGAGAGGTGAGTGAGCCGGGACAGTGAAAACAGTGCGAGAGGTGAGGGAGCCGGGACAGTGAAAACATCACGGGAGCTGAGTGAGCTGGGACAGTGAAAACAGCGCGGGTGCTGAGTGAGCCGGGACAGTGAAAACAGCGCGAGAGGTGAGTGAGCCGGGACAGTGAAAACAGCGCGGGAGCTGAGTGAGCCGGGACATCGAAAACAGCGTGGGAGCTGAGTGAGCCGGGACAGCGAAAACAGTGCGGGAGCTGAGGGAGCCAGGACAGTGAAAACAGCGCGAGAGGTGAGTGAGCCGGGACATTGAAAACAGCGCGGGAGGGGAGAGAGCCGGGACAGTGAAAACAGCGCGGGAGCTGAGTGAGCCGGGACATTGAAAACTGCGCGGGAGGTGAGTGAGCCGGGTCAGTGAAAACAGCGCGGGAGCTGAGTGAGCCGGGACTTTGAAAACAGCGCGGGAGGGGAGAGAGCCGGGACAGTGAAAACAGCGCGGGAGGTGAGTGAGCCGGGTCAGTGAAAACAGCGCGGGAGCTGAGGGAGCCGGGACTCTGAAAACAGCGCGGGAGGTGAGTGAGCCGGGACAGTGAAAACAGCGCGGGAGGTGAGTGAGCCGGGACAGTGAAAACAGCGCGGGAGCTGAGTGAGCCGGGACAGTGAAAACAGCGCGGGTGCTGAGTGAGCCGGGACAGTGAAAACAGCGCGAGAGGTGAGTGAGCCGGGACAGTGAAAACAGCGCGGGAGCTGAGTGAGCCGGGACTTTGAAAACAGCGCGGGAGCTGAGTGAGCCGGGACATCGAAAACAGCGCGGGAGCTGAGTGAGCCGGGACAGCGAAAACAGTGCGGGAGCTGAGGGAGCCAGGACAGTGAAAACAGCGCGAGAGGTGAGTGAGCCGGGACATTGAAAACAGCGCGGGAGGGGGGAGAGCCGGGAGAGTGAAAACAGCGCGGGAGCTGAGTGAGCCGGGACATTGAAAACAGCACGGGAGGTGAGTGAGCCGGGTCAGTGAAAACAGCGCGGGAGCTGAGGGAGCCGGGACAGTGAAAACAGCGCGAGAGGTGAGTGAGCCGGGACAGTGAAAACAGCGCGGGAGCTGAGTGAGCCGGGACTTTGAAAACAGCGCGGGAGGGGAGAGAGCCGGGACAGTGAAAACAGCGCGGGAGGTGAGTGAGCCGGGTCAGTGAAAACAGCGCGGGAGCTGAGGGAGCCGGGACTCTGAAAACAGCGCGGGATATGAGTGAGCCGGGACAGTGAAAACAGCGCGGGAGGTGAGTGAGCCGGGACAGTGAAAACAGCGCGGGAGCTGAGTGAGCCGGGACAGTGAAAACAGCGCTAGAGGTGAGTGAGCCGGGACTCTGAAAACAGCGCGGGAGGTGAGTGAGCCGGGACAGTGAAAACAGCGCGGGAGGTGAGTGAGCCGGGACAGTGAAAACAGCGCGGGAGCTGAGTGAGACGGGACAGTGAAAACAGCGCGGGAGCTGAGTGAGCCGGGACAGTGAAAACAGCGCTAGAGGTGAGTGAGCCGGGACTCTGAAAACAGCGCGGGAGGTGAGTGAGCCGGGACAGTGAAAACAGCGCGGGAGGTGAGTGAGCCGGGACAGTGAAAACAGCGCGGGAGCTGAGTGAGACGGGACATTGAAAACAGTGCGGGAGCTGAGGGAGCCGGGACAGTGAAAACAGCGCGGGAGCTGAGTGAGCCGGGACATTGAAAACAGTGCGGGAGCTGAGTGAGCCGGGACAGTGAAAACAGCGCGAGAGGTGAGTGAGCCGGGACAGTGAAAACAGTGCGAGAGGTGAGGGAGCCGGGACAGTGAAAACAGCACGGGAGCTGAGTGAGCCGGGACAGTGAAAACAGCGCGGGTGCTGAGTGAGCCGGGACAGTGAAAACAGCGCGAGAGGTGAGTGAGCCGGGACAGTGAAAACAGCGCGGGAGCTGAGTGAGCCGGGACTTTGAAAACAGCGCGGGAGCTGAGTGAGCCGGGACATCGAAACAGCGCGGGAGCTGAGTGAGCCGGGACAGCGAAAACAGTGCGGGAGCTGAGGGAGCCAGGACAGTGAAAACAGCGCGAGAGGTGAGTGAGCCGGGACATTGAAAACAGCGCGGGAGGGGAGAGAGCCGGGACAGTGAAAACAGCGCGGGAGCTGAGTGAGCCGGGACATTGAAAACTGCGCGGGAGGTGAGTGAGCCGGGTCAGTGAAAACAGCGCGGGAGCTGAGTGAGCCGGGACTTTGAAAACAGCGCGGGAGGGGAGAGAGCCGGGACAGTGAAAACAGCGCGGGAGGTGAGTGAGCCGGGTCAGTGAAAACAGCGCGGGAGCTGAGGGAGCCGGGACTCTGAAAACAGCGCGGGAGGTGAGTGAGCCGGGACAGTGAAAACAGCGCGGGAGGTGAGTGAGCCGGGACAGTGAAAACAGCGCGGGAGCTGAGTGAGCCGGGACGGTGAAAACAGTGCGGGAGCTGAGGGAGCCAGGACAGTGAAAACAGCGCGAGAGGTGAGTGAGCCGGGACATTGAAAACAGCGCGGGAGGGGAGAGAGCCGGGAGAGTGAAAACAGCGCGGGAGCTGAGTGAGCCGGGACATTGAAAACAGCACGGGAGGTGAGTGAGCCGGGTCAGTGAAAACAGCGCGGGAGCTGAGGGAGCCGGGACAGTGAAAACAGCGCGAGAGGTGAGTGAGCCGGGACAGTGAAAACAGCGCGGGAGCTGAGTGAGCCGGGACTTTGAAAACAGCGCGGGAGGGGAGAGAGCCGGGACAGTGAAAACAGCGCGGGAGGTGAGTGAGCCGGGACAGTGAAAACAGCGCGGGAGCTGAGTGAGCCGGGACAGTGAAAACAGCGCTAGAGGTGAGTGAGCCGGGACTCTGAAAACAGCGCGGGAGGTGAGTGAGCCGGGACAGTGAAAACAGCGCGGGAGGTGAGTGAGCCGGGACAGTGAAAACAGCGCGGGAGCTGAGTGAGACGGGACAGTGAAAACAGCGCGGGAGCTGAGTGAGCCGGGACAGTGAAAACAGCGCTAGAGGTGAGTGAGCCGGGACTCTGAAAACAGCGCGGGAGGTGAGTGAGCCGGGACAGTGAAAACAGCACGGGAGGTGAGTGAGCCGGGACAGTGAAAACAGCGCGGGAGCTGAGTGAGACGGGACATTGAAAACAGTGCGGGAGCTGAGGGAGCCGGGACAGTGAAAACAGCGCGGGAGCTGAGTGAGCCGGGACATTGAAAACAGTGCGGGAGCTGAGTGAGCCGGGACAGTGAAAACAGCGCGAGAGGTGAGTGAGCCGGGACAGTGAAAACAGTACGAGAGGTGAGGGAGCCGGGACAGTGAAAACAGCGCGGGTGCTGAGTGAGCCGGGACAGTGAAAACAGCGCGAGAGGTGAGTGAGCCGGGACAGTGAAAACAGCGCGGGAGCTGAGTGAGCCGGGACTTTGAAAACAGCGCGGGAGCTGAGTGAGCCGGGACATCGAAAACAGCGCGGGAGCTGAGTGAGCCGGGACAGCGAAAACAGTGCGGGAGCTGAGGGAGCCAGGACAGTGAAAACAGCGCGAGAGGTGAGTGAGCCGGGACATTGAAAACAGCGCGGGAGGGGAGAGAGCCGGGACAGTGAAAACAGCGCGGGAGCTGAGTGAGCCGGGACATTGAAAACTGCGCGGGAGGTGAGTGAGCCGGGTCAGTGAAAACAGCGCGGGAGCTGAGTGAGCCGGGACTTTGAAAACAGCGCGGGAGGGGAGAGAGCCGGGACAGTGAAAACAGCGCGGGAGGTGAGTGAGCCGGGTCAGTGAAAACAGCGCGGGAGCTGAGGGAGCCGGGACTCTGAAAACAGCGCGGGAGCTGAGTGAGCCGGGACAGCGAAAACAGTGCGGGAGCTGAGGGAGCCAGGACAGTGAAAACAGCGCGAGAGGTGAGTGAGCCGGGACATTGAAAACAGCGCGGGAGGGGAGAGAGCCGGGACAGTGAAAACAGCGCGGGAGCTGAGTGAGCCGGGACATTGAAAACTGCGCGGGAGGTGAGTGAGCCGGGTCAGTGAAAACAGCGCGGGAGCTGAGTGAGCCGGGACTTTGAAAACAGCGCGGGAGGGGAGAGAGCCGGGACAGTGAAAACAGCGCGGGAGGTGAGTGAGCCGGGTCAGTGAAAACAGCGCGGGAGCTGAGGGAGCCGGGACTCTGAAAACAGCGCGGGAGGTGAGTGAGCCGGGACAGTGAAAACAGCGCGGGAGGTGAGTGAGCCGGGACAGTGAAAACAGCGCGGGAGCTGAGTGAGCCGGGACGGTGAAAACAGTGCGGGAGCTGAGGGAGCCAGGACAGTGAAAACAGCGCGAGAGGTGAGTGAGCCGGGACATTGAAAACAGCGCGGGAGGGGAGAGAGCCGGGAGAGTGAAAACAGCGCGGGAGCTGAGTGAGCCGGGACATTGAAAACAGCACGGGAGGTGAGTGAGCCGGGTCAGTGAAAACAGCGCGGGAGCTGAGGGAGCCGGGACAGTGAAAACAGCGCGAGAGGTGAGTGAGCCGGGACAGTGAAAACAGCGCGGGAGCTGAGTGAGCCGGGACTTTGAAAACAGCGCGGGAGGGGAGAGAGCCGGGACAGTGAAAACAGCGCGGGAGCTGAGGGAGCCGGGACTCTGAAAACAGCGCGGGAGGTGAGTGAGCCGGGACAGTGAAAACAGCGCGGGAGGTGAGTGAGCCGGGACAGTGAAAACAGCGCGGGAGCTGAGTGAGCCGGGACAGTGAAAACAGCGCTAGAGGTGAGTGAGCCGGGACTCTGAAAACAGCGCGGGAGGTGAGTGAGCCGGGACAGTGAAAACAGCGGGGGAGGTGAGTGAGCCGGGACAGTGAAAACAGCGCGGGAGCTGAGTGAGACGGGACAGTGAAAACAGCGCGGGAGCTGAGTGAGCCGGGACAGTGAAAACAGCGCTAGAGGTGAGTGAGCCGGGACTCTGAAAACAGCGCGGGAGGTGAGTGAGCCGGGACAGTGAAAACAGCGCGTGAGGTGAGTGAGCCGGGACAGTGAAAACAGCGCGGGAGCTGAGTGAGACGGGACATTGAAAACAGTGCGGGAGCTGAGGGAGCCGGTACAGTGAAAACAGCGCGGGAGCTGAGTGAGCCGGGACATTGAAAACAGTGCGGGAGCTGAGTGAGCCGGGACAGTGAAAACAGCGCGAGAGGTGAGTGAGCCGGGACAGTGAAAACAGTGCGAGAGGTGAGGGAGCCGGGACAGTGAAAACAGCACGGGAGCTGAGTGAGCCGGGACAGTGAAAACAGCGCGGGTGCTGAGTGAGCCGGGACAGTGAAAACAGCGCGAGAGGTGAGTGAGCCGGGACAGTGAAAACAGCGCGGGAGCTGAGTGAGCCGGGACTTTGAAAACAGCGCGGGAGCTGAGTGAGCCGGGACATCGAAAACAGCGCGGGAGCTGAGTGAGCCGGGACAGCGAAAACAGTGCGGGAGCTGTGGGAGCCAGGACAGTGAAAACAGCGCGAGAGGTGAGTGAGCCGGGACATTGAAAACAGCGCGGGAGGGGAGAGAGCCGGGACAGTGAAAACAGCGCGGGAGCTGAGTGAGCCGGGACATTGAAAACTGCGCGGGAGGTGAGTGAGCCGGGTCAGTGAAAACAGCGCGGGAGCTGAGTGAGCCGGGACTTTGAAAACAGCGCGGGAGGGGAGAGAGCCGGGACAGTGAAAACAGCGCGGGAGGTGAGTGAGCCGGGTCAGTGAAAACAGCGCGTAAGCTGAGGGAGCCGGGACTCTGAAAACAGCGCGGGAGGTGAGTGAGCCGAGACAGTGAAAACAGCGCGGGAGGTGAGTGAGCCGGGACAGTGAAAACAGCGCGGGAGCTGAGTGAGCCGGGACGGTGAAAACAGCGCGGGAGCTGAGTGAGCCGGGACTCTGAAAACAGCGCGAGAGGTGAGTGAACCGGGACTCTGAAAACAGCGCGGGAGGTGAGTGAGCCGGGACAGTGAAAACAGCGCGGGAGGTGAGTGAGCCGGGACAGTGAAAACAGCGCGGGAGCTGAGTGAGCCGGGACAGTGAAAACAGCGCTAGAGTTGAGTGAGCCGGGACTCTGAAAACAGCGCGGGAGGTGAGTGAGCCGGGACAGTGAAAACAGCGCGGGAGGTGAGTGAGCCGGGACAGTGAAAACAGCGCGGGAGCTGAGTGAGCCGGGACAGTGAAAACAGCGCGGGAGCTGAGTGAGCCGGGACAGTGAAAACAGCGCGGGAGGTGAGTGAGCCGGGACAGTCAAAACAGCGCGAGAGGTGAGTGAGCCGGGACAGTGAAAACAGCGCGAGAGGTGAGGGAGCCGGGACAGTGAAAACAGCGCGAGAGGTGAGTGAGCCGGGACAGTGAAAACAGCGCGGGAGCTGAGTGAGCCGGGACAGTGAAAACAGCGCGGAGGTGAGGGAGCCGGGACTCTGAAAACAGCGCGAGAGGTGAGAGAGCCGGGACAGTGAAAACAGCGCGGGAGCTGAGTGAACCGGGACTTTAAAAACAGCGCGGGAGCTGAGTGAGCCGGGACAGTGAAAACAGCGCGGGAGGTGAGTGAGCCGGGACATTGAAAACAGCGCGGGAGCTTAGTGAGCCGGGACTTTGAAAACAGTGCGAGAGGTGAGGGAGCCGGGACTTTGAAAACAGCGCGAGAGGTGAGGAAGCCGGGACTTTGAAAACAGCGCGAGAGGTGAGGGAGCCGGGACAGTGAAAACAGCGCGGGAGCTGAGTGAGCCGGGACAGTGAAAACAGCACGGAGGTGAGGGAGCCGGGACTCTGAAAACAGCGCGGAGCTGAGGGAGCCGGGACAGTGAAAACAGCGCGGGAGGTGAGTGAGCCGGGACATTGAAAACAGCGCGGGAGCTGAGGGAGCCAGGACTCTGAAAACAGCACGGGAGGTGAGTGAGCCGCGACAGTGAAAACAGTGCGAGAGGTGAGTGAACCGGGACTTTGAAAACAGCGCAGGAGCTGAGTGAGCCGGGACAGTGAAAACAGCGCGGGAGATTTAAAAAGCGCGGGAGCTGCGAGTCGGAGCGGAGATTTTAAAAGATCGTGGCCTAGTTTCGGGAGCCGTTCCGAGGAGGAGGAGCAGTCTCTGTCAGGGAGAGAACCTGAGAACATCTAAGACACTTAGAGGGTAAGAAGGTAAGTAAGTGATTTTTACTCATTTTTACTTTTATACCTTTTTCAAATTGTGTGTGTCGGGGGGAAACTGAAGTGACATCACAGAAAAGCTGTGACCTGAGTGGCTGGTTGGGAATCTACACTAAATTAAAAAAAATAAGCATTGGTAATTAATTAAACATAATTACTTAATTATAATTTAGAGGGATATCTAAGCCAGAGATTGGAGAGCACTATATTTAGCTTTCACATTTCTATTAGAAATCTAGTGCTAGGAAACAGATAGTTAACAGTAACTTTGAAATTTAAAAAAAAATATTTTAAATTTTTTTTTTAATTTTAATTTTAATTAATTGACGCAATGTCAGTTAGAGGGGTGCAGTGCTCTGACTGTGAGATGTGGCAGGTCCGGGAGGCTTCCAGCGTCCCGGATGGCTTCATCTGCAGAAAGTGCACCCAACTGGAGCTCCTCACAGACCGCATGGTTCAGTTGGAGCAGCAATTGGATGCACTTAGGAGCATGCAGGTGGCGGAAAGCGTCATAGATCGCAGTTATGTAAATGTGGTCACACCCAAGGTGCAGGCAGAGAAATGGGTGACCACCAGAAAGGGCAGGCAGTCAGTGCAGGAATCCCCTGTGGTTGTCCCCCTCTCGAACAGGTATACCCCTTTGGATACTGTCGGGGGGGATAGCCTATCAGGGGAAAACAGCAGCAGCCAGAGCAGTGGCACCACGGCTGGCTCTGATGTTCAGAAGGAAGGGTCAAAGCGCAGAAGAGTAATAGTAATAGGGGACTCTATAGTCGGGGCACAGATAGGCGCTTCTGTGGACGTGAAAGAGACTCCAGGATGGTATGTTGCCTCCCTGGTGCCAGGGTCCAGGATGTCTCCGAACGGGTAGAGGGCATCCTGAAGGGGGAGGGC
Organism: Scyliorhinus torazame; assembly: GCF_047496885.1. Classification (NCBI taxonomy): domain Eukaryota; kingdom Metazoa; phylum Chordata; class Chondrichthyes; order Carcharhiniformes; family Scyliorhinidae; genus Scyliorhinus; species Scyliorhinus torazame. The sequence goes on along the minus strand of NC_092712.1, from coordinate 31,883,546 downwards.
AAACAGGCAGAGGTCGTTGTACATATTGGTACTAACGACATAGGCAGGAAGGGGCATGAGGTCCTGCAGCAGGAGTTCAGGGAGCTCGGCAGAAAGTTAAAAGACAGGACCTCGAGGGTTGTAATCTCGGGATTACTCCCTGTGCCACCTGCCAGTGAGGCTAGAAATAGGAAGATAGAGCAGCTAAACACGTGGCTAAACAGCTGGTGTAGGAGGGAGGGTTTCCGTTATCTGGACCACTGGGAGCTCTTCCGGGGTAGGTGTGACCTGTATAAGAAGGACGGGTTGCATCTAAACCGGAGAGGCATAAATATCCTGGCCGCGAGGTTTGCTAGTGTCACACGGGAGGGTTTAAACTAGTATGGCAGGGGGGTGGGCACGGGAGCAATAGGTCAGAAGGTGAGAGCATTGAGGGAGAACTAGGGAATAGGGACAGTGGGGCTCTGAGGCAGAGCAGACAGGGAGAAGTTGCTGAATACAGCGGGTCTGGTGGCCTGAAGTGCATATGTTTTAATGCAAGAAGTATTACGGGTAAGGCAGATGAACTTAGAGCTTGGATTAGTACTTGGAACTATGATGTTGTTGCCATTGCAGAGACCTGGTTGAGGGAAGGGCAGGATTGGCAGCTAAACATTCCAGGATTTAGATGTTTCAGGCGGGATAGAGGGGGATGTAAAAGGGGAGGCGGAGTTGCGCTACTGGTTAGGGAGAATATCACAGCTGTACTGCGGGAGGACACCTCAGAGGGCAGTGAGGCTATATGGGTAGAGATCAGGAATAAGAAGGGTGCAGTCACAATGTTGGGGGTTTACTACAGGCCTCCCAACAGCCAGCGGGAGATAGAGGAGCAGATAAGTAGACAGATTTTGGAAAAGAGTAAAATCAACAGGGTTGTGGTGATGGGAGACTTCAACTTCCCCAATATTGACTGGGACTCACTTCGTGCCAGGGGCTTAGACGGGGCTGAGTTTGTAAGGACCATCCAGGACGGCTTCGTAAAACAATATGTAGACAGTCCAACTAGGGAAGGGGCGGTACTGGACCCGGTATTGGGGAATGAGCCCGGCCAGGTGGTAGATGTTTCAGTAGGGGAGCATTTCGGTAACAGTGACCACAATTCAGTAAGTTTTAAAGTACTGGTGGACAAGGATAAGAGTGGTCCGAGGATGAATGTGCTAAATTGGGGGAAGGCTAATTATAACAATATTAGGCGGGAACTGAAGAACATAGATTGGGGGCGGATGTTTGAGGGCAAATCAACATCTGACATGTGGGAGGCTTTCAAGTGGCAGTTGAAAGGAATTCAGGACCGGCATGTTCCTGTGAGGAAGAAGGGTAAATACGGCAATTTTCGGGAACCTTGGATGACGAGAGATATTGTAGGCCTCGTCAAAAAGAAAAAGGAGGCATTTGTCAGGGCTAAAAGGCTGGGAACAGACGAAGCCTGCGTGGAATATAAGGAAAGTAGGAAGGAACATAAGCAAGGAGTCAGGAGGGCTAGAAGGGGTCACGAAAAGTCATTGGCAAATAGGGTTAAGGAAAATCCCAAGGCTTTTTACACGTACATAAAAAGCAAGAGGGTAGCCAGGGAAAGGGTTGGCCCACTGAAGGATAGGCAAGGGAATCTATGTGTGGAGCCAGAGGAAATGGGCGAGGTACTAAATGAATACTTTGCATCAGTATTCACCAAAGAGAAGAAATTGGTAGATGTTGAGTCTGGAGAAGGGTGTGTAGATAGCCTGGGTCACATTGAGATCCAAAAAGACGAGGTGTTGGGTGTCTTAAAAAGGGCATTAGCTATGAGGAGCGGTTGAATAAACTCGGTTTGTTCTCACTGGAACGAAGGAGGTTGAGGGGAGACCTGATAGAGGTATATAAAATTATGAGGGGCATAGACAGAGTGGATAGTCAGAATCTTTTCCCCAGGGTAGAGGGGTCAATTACTAGGGGGCATAGGTTTAAGGTGAGAGGGGCAAGGTTTAGAGTAGATGTACGAGGCAAGTTTTTTACGCAGAGGGTAGTGGGTGCCTGGAACTCGCTACCGGAGGAGGTGGTGGAAGCAGGGACGATAGTGACATTTAAGGGGCAGCTTGACAAATACATGAATGCTATGGGAATAGAGGGATACGGACCCAGGAAGTGTAGAAGATTGTAGTTTAGTCGCGCAGCATGGTCGGCACGGGCTTGGAGGGCCGAAGGGCCTGTTCCTGTGCTGTACATTTCTTTGTTCTTGTTCTGTTATTATGAGAGTAAACTTGCTCAGAATATAAAAACAGATGGTAAAAGTTTCTACAAATATATAAAACAAAAAAGAGTGGCTAAGGTAAATATTGGTCCTTTAGAGGATGAGAAGGGAGATTTAATAATGGGAGATGAGGAAATGGCTGAGGAATTGAACAGGATTTTTGGGTCGGTCTTCACAGTGGAAGACACAAATAGCATGCCAGTGACTGATAGAAATGAGGCTATGACAGGTGAGGACCTTGAGAGGATTGTTATCACCAAGGAGGTAGTGATGGGCAAGCAAATGGGGCTTAAGATAGACAAGTCTCCTGGCCCTGGTGGAATGCATCCCAGAGTGCTAAAAGAGATAACTAGGGAAACTGCAAATGCACTAGTGATAATTTACCAAAATTCACTGGGCTCTGGGGTGGTCCCGGCGGATTGGAAATTAGCAAACGTGACACCACTGTTTAAAAAAGGAGGTTGGCACAAAGCGGGTAATTATAGGCCAGCGAGCTTAACTTCGGTAATAGGGAAGATGCTGGAATCTATCATCAAGGAAGAAATAGCAAGGCATCTGGATGGAAATTGTCCCATTGGACAGATGCAGCATGGGTTCATAAAGGGCAGGTCGTGCTTCACTAATTTAGTGGAATCTTTTGAGGACATTACCAGTGCGGTAGATAACGGGGAGCCAATGGATGTGGTATATCTGGATTTCCAGAAAGCCTTTGACAAGGTGCCACACAAAAGGTTGCTGCATCAGATAAAGATGCATGGCATTAAGGGGAAAGTAGTATGGATAGAAGCATTGGGCCCACAATTGTTCACAATTTACATAGATGATTTGGAGTTGGGGACCAAGGGCAATGTGTCCAAGTTTGCAGACGACACTAAGATGAGTGGTAAAGCAAAAAGTGCAGAGGATACTGGAAGTCTGCAGAGGGATTTGGATAGAACATAGAATATAGAACATAGAACGATAGAGCGCAGTACAGGCCCTTCGGCCCACGATGTTGCACTGAAACAAAAGCCATCTAACCTACACTATGCCATTATCATCCATATGTTTATCCAATAAACTTTTAAATGCCCTCAATGTTGGCGAGTTCACTACTGTAGCAGGTAGGGCATTCCACGGCCTCACTACTCTTTGCGTAAAGAACCTACCTCTGACCTCTGTCCTATATCTATTACCCCTCACTTTAAAGCTATGTCCCCTCGTGCCAGCCATTTCCATCCGCGGGAGAAGGCTCTCACTGTCCACCCTATCTAACCCCCTGATCATTTAGTATGCCTCTATTAAGTCTCCTCTTAACCTTCTTCTCTCCAACGAAAACAACCTCAAGTCCATCAGCCTTTCCTCATAAGATTTTCCCTCCATACCAGGCAACATCCTGGTAAATCTCCTCTGCACCCGCTCCAAAGCCTCCACGTCCTTCCTATAATGCGGTGACCAGAACTGTACGCAATACTCCAAATGCGGCCGTACCAGAGTTCTGTACAGCTGCAACATGACCTCCTGACTCCGGAACTCAATCCCTCTACCAATAAAGGTCAACACTCCATAGGCCTTCTTCACAACCCTATCAACCTGCGTGGCAACTTTCAGGGATCTATGTACATGGACACCTAGATCCCTCTGCTCATCCACACTTCCAAGAACTTTACCATTAGCCAAATATTCCGCATTCCTGTTATTCCTTCCAAAGTGAATCACCTCACACTTCTCTACATTAAACTCCATTTGCCACCTCTCAGCCCAGCTCTGCAGCTTATCTATATCCCTCTGTATCCTGCTACATCCTTCCACACAATCGCCAACACCACCGACTTTAGTATCGTCTGCAAATTTACTCACCCACCCTTCTGCGCCTTCCTCTAGGTCATTGATAAAAATGACAAACAGCAACGGCCCCAGAACAGATCCTTGTGGTACTCCACTTGTAACTGAACTCCATTCTGAACATTTCCCATCAACCACCACCCTCTGTCTTCTTTCAGCTAGCCAATTTCTGATCCACATCTCTAAATCACCCTCAATCCCCAGCCTCCGTATTTTCTGCAATAGCCTACCGTGGGGAACATTATCAAATGCTTTGCTGAAATCCATATACACCACATCAACTGCTCTACCCTCGTTTACCTGTTCAGTCACCTTCTCAAAGAACTCGATAAAGTTTGTGAGGCATGACCTACTCTTCACAAAGCCATGCTGACTATCCCTGATCATATTATTCCTATGTAGATGATTATAAATCTTGTCTCTTATAATCCCCTCCAAGACTTTACCCACAACAGACGTGAGGCTCACCGGTCTATAGTTGCCGGGGTTGTCTCTGCTCCCCTTTTTGAACAAAGGGACCACATTTGCTATCCTCCAGTCCTCTGGCACTATTCCTGTAGCCAATGATGACATAAAAATCAAAGCCAAAGGTCCAGCAATCTCTTCCCTGGCCTCCCAGAGAATCCTAGGATAAATCCCATCAGGACCCGGGGACTTATCTATTTTCAGCCTGTCCAGAATTGCCAACACCTCTTCCCTATGTACCTCAATGCCATCTATTCTATTAGCCTGGGTCTCAGCATTCTCCTCCACAACATTATCTTTTTCCTGAGTGAATACTGACGAAAAATATTAATTTAGTATCTCGCCTATCTCTTCAGACTCCACACACAACTTCCCATCCCTGTCCTTGACTGGTCCTACTCTTTCCCTAATCATTCGCTTATTCCTGACATACCTATAGAAAGCTTTTGGGTTTTCCTTGATCCTACCTGCCAAATACTTCTCATGTCCCCTCCTTGCTCGTCTTAGCTCTCTCTTTAGATCCTTCCTCGCTACCTTGTAACTATCCATCGCCCCAACTGAAACTTCACACCTCATCTTCACATAGGCCTCCTTCTTCCTCTTAACAAGAGATTCCACTTCTTTGGTAAACCACGGTTCCCTCGCTCAACGCCTTCCTCCCTGCCTGACCGGTACATACTTATCAAGAACACGCAGTAGCTGATCCTTGAACAAGCTCCACTTATCCAGTGTGCCCAACACTTGCAGCCTACTTCTCCACCTTATCCCCCCCAAGTCACGTCTAATGGCATCATAATTGCCCTTCCCCCAGCTATAACTCTTGCCCTGCGGTGTATACTTATCCCTTTCCATCATTAACGTAAACGTCACCGAATTGTGGTCACTGTCCCCAAAGTGCTCTCCTACCTCCAAATCCAACACCTGGCCTGGTTCATTACCCAAAACCAAATCCTACGTGGCCTCGCCTCTTGTTGGCCTGTCAACATATTGTGTCAGGAAACCCTCCTGCACACACTGTACAAAAAACGACCCATCTAATGTACTCGAACTATATCTTTCCAGTCAATATTTGGAAAGTTAAAGTCTCCCATAATAACTACCCTGTTACTTTCGCTCTTATCCAGGATCATCCTCGCCATCCTTTCCTCTACATCCCTAGAACTATTAGGAGGCCTATAAAAAACTCCCAACAGGGTGACCTCTCCTTTCATGTTTCTAACCTCAGCCCATACTACCTCGGAAGATGAGTCCCCATCTAACATCCTCTCCGCCACCGTAATACTGCTCTTGGCTAGCAGTGCCACACCTCCCCCTCTTTTGCCTCCTTCTCTGAGCTTACTAAAACACCTAAACCCCGGAACCTGCAACATCCATTCCTGTCCCTGCTCTATCCATGTCTCCGAAATGGCCACAACATCGAAGTCCCAGGTACCAACCCATGCTGCCAATTCCCCTACCTTATTTCATATACTCCTGGCATTGAAGTAGACACACTTCAAACCACCTACCTGAACACTGCCCCCCCCCTGCGACGTCAAATCTGTGCTCCTGACCTCTATACTCTCATTCTCCCGTACCCTAAAACTACAATCCAGGTTCCCATGCCCCTGCTGCATTAGTTTAAACCCCCCCCCAAAGAGCACTAACAAATCTCCCCCCCAGGATATTTGTGCCCCTCAGGTTCAGATGTAGACCATCCTGTCTGTAGAGGTCCCACCTTCCCCAGAAAGAGCCCCAGTTATCCAGAAATCTGAATCCCTCCCACCTGCACCATCCCTGTAGCCACGTGTTTAATTGCTTTCTCTCCCTATTCCTCATCTCACTATCACGTGGCACGGGCAACAACCCAGAGATAACAACTCTGTTTGTTCTAGTTCTGAGCTTCCATCCTAGCTCCCTGAAAGCCTGCCTGACATCCTTGTCCCCTTTCCTACCTCTGTCGTTAGTGCCAATGTGGACCACGACTTGGGGCTGCTCCCCCTCCCCCCTAAGGACCCGGAAAACACGATCCGAGACATCACGTACCCTTGCACCTGGGAGGCAACATACCAAACGTGAGTCTCTCTCGCTCCCACAAAATCTCCTATCTGTGCCCCTGACTATCGAGTCCCCAATTACTAATGCTCTGCTCCTCTCCCCCTTCCCTTCTGAGCAACAGGGACAGACTCCGTGCCAGAGGCCCGTACCCTATGGCTTACCCCTGGTAAGTCTCCCCCCCCACAAGTATCCAAAGCGGTATACTTGTTTCTCAGGGGAACGACCGCAGGGAATCCCTGCACTGACTGCTTCTTCCCAGTCCCTCTTACAGTTACCCATCTATCTCCAATCTTTGGTGTAACTAATTCCCTGAAGCTGCTACCTATGACCCCCTCTGCCTCCCGAATGATCCGAAGTTCTTCCAACTCCAGCTCCAGTTCCCTAACTCGGTCTTGGAGGAGCTGGAGATGGCAGCACTTCCTGCAGGTAAAATCAGCAGGGACACTAACGGCATCCCTCACCTCAAACATCCTGCAGGAGGAACATTGCACTCCCTTCCCTGCCATCCCTCTAACTTTCTACCAAGATCTGGCTAACAACTAAATTAAATTTAAAAAAATAATAATAATAAAATATGGTACTTACCTCACACCAATGGGTTTTATTATTAGGTTAGAGGAGGAGGGTGGGTGGGAGACACTACACGTGTAGTGTCTCGGGTTTCCTCTCCACCAGAATTTATTGGTGAGGGTCTTCCCAGAAGTCCGCGGGTCGAACTTCCTGTTCCCGCCTTAAACAATAATTTTTTTTTAAAAAACAGCAAAGAGGGACCGAAAACGGGACCAGGTAAGTGTTTACCGCTGAAATTGACTAGCCTGCTCCTGTGAAGGTCTCCCAGAAATCACTTGCGCACCGCTCCCGCTGAAATTGACTAGCCTGCTCCGCTCCCGCTGAAATCGACTGGCCTGCTCCTGCAAAGATAAGTGTTTTTAAAGGAGAAACTTACCTCCCAGAAATCACTTGCGCACTGCTCCCGCTGAAATTGACAAGCCTGCTCCGCTCCCGCTGAAATCGACTGGCCTGCTCCTGCAAAGACAAGTGTTTTTAAAGGAGAAACTTACCTCCCAGAAATCACTTGCGCACTGCTCCCGCTGAAATTGACTAGCCTGCTCCGCTCCCGCTGAAATCGACTGGCCTGCTCCTGCAAAGACAAGTGTTTTTAAAGGAGAAACTTACATCCCAGAAATCACTTGCGCACTGCTCCCGCTGAAATTGACTAGCCTGCTCCGCTCCCGCTGAAATCGACTGGCCTGCTCCTGCAAAGACAAGTGTTTTTAAAGGAGAAATTTACCCCCCAGAAATCACTTGCGCACTGCTCCCGCTGAAATTGACTAGCCTGCTCCGCTCCCGCTGAAATCGACTGGGATAGGCTAAGTGAATGGGCTAGGGTCTGGCAGATGGAATACAATGTTGACAAATGTGAGGTTATCCATTTTGGTAGGAATAACAGCAAAAGGGATTATTATTTAAATGATAAAATATTAAAACATGCTGCTGTGCAGAGAGACCTGGGTGTGCTAGTGCATGAGTCGCAAAACATCGGTTTACAGGTGCAACAGGTGATTAAGAAGGCAAATGGAATTTTGTCCTTCATTGCTAGAGGGATGGAGTTTAAGACTAGGGAGGTTATGCTGCAATTGTAGAAGGTGTTAGTGAGGCCACACCTGGAGTATTGTGTTCAGTTTTGGTCTCCTTACTTGAGAAAGGACGTACTGGCACTGGAGGGTGTGCAGAGGAGATTCACTAGGTTAATCCCAGAGCTGAAGGGGTTGGATTACGAGGAGAGGTTGAGTAGACTGGGACTGTACTTGTTGGAATTTAGAAGGATGAGGGGGGATCTTATAGAAACATATAAGATTATGGAGGGAATAGATAGGATAGATGCGGGCAGGTTGTTTCCACTGGCGGTGAAACTAGGGGGCATAGCCTCAAAATAAGGGGAGGTAGATTTAGGACTGAGTTTAGGAGGAACTTCTTCACCCAAAGGGTTGTGAATCTATGGAATTCCTTGCCCAGTGAAGCAGTAGAGGCTCCTTCATTAAATGTTTTTAAGATAAAGAGAGATAGTTTTTTGAAGAATAAAGGGATTAAGGGTTATGGTGTTCGGGCCGGAAAGTGGAGCTGAGTCCACAAAAGATCAGCCATGATCTCATTGAATGCTGGAGCAGGCTCGAGGGGCCAGATGGCCTACTCCTGCTCCTAGTTCTTATGTTCTTATGTTCTTATGAGCCTGTTGATGGGATTATGCACAGTCACACAGTGGTTAGCACTGTTGCTTCACAGCTCCAGGGTCCCAGGTTCGATTCCGGCTTGGGTCACTGTCTGTGCGGAGTCTGCACATTCTCCCCGTGTCTGTGTGGGTTTCCTCCGGGTGCTCCGGTTTCCTCCCACAGCTCAAAGATGTGCAGTTTAGGTGGATTGGCCATGACAAATTGCCCTTAGTGTCCAAAAAGATTAAACGGGGTTACTGGGTTACGGGGATAGGGTGGAGGTGTGGGCTTGGGTAGGGTGCTCGTTCACGGGCCGGTGCAGACTCGATGGGCCGAACGGCCTCTTTCTGCCCTGTAAATTCTACAAGTGGAGGTTTGGCTTGGCCTCCGTGCCCCCCCCCGCCCCCCCCCCCCCGCCCGCAGGTGCAGGGTCCCGGTGTTGACTGGGATTTACCAGCCCTTCCCGCTGGCCCCCCGAAGGCAACCCTCCCCTCCCCCACCCCCGATCATGTTCGCGGTGGCAGGACGGGTGGGCCATGCAAAACGGGGGCAAAATCCCCACCCAATGTCCATTTTAAACTTACTTGTTCAGGGGATGTGGGCATCACTGGAAGGGGCAGCTTTCATTGCCCATCACTAATTGCCCTTGAACCGAGTGGCTTGCTAGCCCATTTCAGAGGGTAGTTAAGAGTCAGCCACATTGCTGTGGGTCTGGAGTCACGTGTAGGCCAGACCGGGTGAACCGGGCAGATTTCCTTCACTGTAGGACATTAGTGAACCAGATGTTTTTTTTTTACAACAATCAATGATATTTTCATGGTCACCGTGACAGATTTATTAATTCAATTAGTGGTGGGATTTGAACAGGTGTCTCCACAGTGTTAACCTGGCCTCTTGTTAACGTGGACCCTCAAATCCCTTTGCTTTTTCCCACCATCCAACATCACCCCATTGAAAAGATAATTGTTGCTTTTGTTTAACCCCAAAATCCATCTTCCCCACACTTAAAACCATTCAATACCATTGCCCTCTTTATCGCCTATGTCACCATCTTACCAATTACACCTGTGTGGTGGTATGTATTAGGGGTAATACGGTACACCAGGAATGCCGAGCAGCTATTGGAGGACAGATGCTGGATCCCGATTGGATCCTCCACCTACTGGGCTCCACCCAGATAGGAGGGATATAAGAACCTGGGTTTAATCCCCGCAGCTGCATTCTGTGACTGAGCTGCTGGGGAACAAGTCTGAACAAGTCTGCTCAATAAAGCCTCGATTGAAGTTCTTTACGTCTCGCCTCGTGTGTGATCGATGGTGCTACAATTTATTGAGCAGACTTGAAAAGGAATATGGAGCTCCGGATCACCCCGGAGTGCCTGCGAATCAGCCCCCACGCAGCAAACGCAACATCCGTGTTTAAACACTGGCTGGTGTGCTTTGAGGGGTACCTCCGAACGGACCCCGGCAGACCAACAGAAGACCAGAAGATGCAGGTCCTGCATTCCAGGGTGAGTCCCGAAATCTACTCACTCATCGAGGGCGCGGAAGAACTCCCAGAGGCGATCAACTTGCTGAAGGAGATCTACATTAAGCCCGTCAACCAGGTCTACGCACGCTACCAGCTCGCGACGAGACGACAAATCCCCGGGGAATCGCTAGACGATTTCTTCAACGCTCTAACGATCCTGGGACGAAACTGCAACTGCCCAGCGGTTACGGCGAACGAACATACGGACCTCCTGATCAGAGACGCTTACGTAGCAGGTTTGGCATTGTCGCAAATTCGCCAGAGACTTTTAGAGAAAGACTCTCTCGGACTCACAGAGGTACGGGCCCTCGCAGCCTCCCTCGACGTGGCCTCCCAAAACACCCGTGCCTATGCCCCCGACCGCGCTGCAGCCCCTTGGGCTCCGTGGACCCCCGCCGCGACCGACCCCCCGGCAACCCCAACCCCTCCGCAAGCGTGCGCAGCCAGAATCCCAGACCACCCGGGGGGCCCCCGCTGCTACTTTTGCGGGCAGTCAAAACACCCCCACCAGCGCTGCCCGGCCCGCTCGGCCACCTGCAAAAGCTGCGGTAAAAAGGGGCACTACGCAGCGGTGTGCCAGTCCCGTGGGGTCGCCGCTATCTCCGGGGAACAAATGGGGCCACGGGCTCAACTCTCCCAGCGACCCACGGGCGGCCAACGGGCGCCGCCATTTTGGACCCCGGACACCACGAGGGGGGGACGGGTGCCGCCATCTTCCTACCCACAGGCTGCGTGCGATCCATGGGAGCGGCCATTTTGTCCACCCCCGGCTGCGTGCGACTCATGGGAGCGGCCATTTTGTCCACCCCCGGCCGCGTGCGACTCATGGGAGCGGCCATTTTGTCCACCCCCAACCGCGTGCGATCCATGGACGCCGCCATCTTGGCTGCCAGGCAAGGACCCCGGTGTGGCCGGCTCCACACTGCCTGAAGACAACGATCTGATACACCAACCACGTTTGGCATCGGTGACCCTCGATCAGTCGCGGCCCCGGACGCTCCAGACAACAACGACAAAGGTGCTGGTGAACGGCCACGAAACGCCGTGTTTGATCGACTCGGGGAGCACGGAGAGTTTTATTCACCCGGACACGGTAAGACGCTGTTCCCTTGTAATTCAGCCAAGCACCCAAAAAATCTTCCTGGCGGCTGGGTCCCACTCCGTTGAAATCAAAGGGTTCTGCATCGCAAACCTAACGGTGCAGGGGAGAGAGTTCAAAAATTACCAGCTGTATGTCCTTCCCCACCTCTGCGCTCCCACCCTCCTGGGGTTGGACTTCCAATTCAACCTCCAGAGCTTAACATTCAAATTTGGCGGCCCTATACCCCCACTGACTATCTGCGGCCTCGCGACACTCAAGGTCGAACCGCCCTCCCTGTTTGCGAACCTCACCCCGGATTGCAAACCCGTCGCCACTAGGAGCAGACGGTACAGCACCCAGGACCGGACGTTTATCAGGTCCGAAGTCCAGCGGCTGCTGAAGGAAGGCATAATCCAGGCCAGCAATAGTCCCTGGAGAGCCCAGGTGGTAGTAGTGAAGACAGGGGAGAAGCAAAGGATGGTCGTAGACTACAGTCAGACCATCAACAGGTACACGCAGCTAGATGCGTACCCTCTTCCCCGCATATCCGACATGGTCAATCGGATTGCACAGTACAAGGTCTTCTCCACCATGGACCTTAAGTCCGCCTACCACCAGCTCCCCATTCGCCCGGGTGACCGCAAGTACACTGCCTTCGAAGCAGACGGGCGGCTATACCACTTCTTAAGGGTTCCATTCGGCGTCACGAACGGAGTCTCGGTCTTCCAACGAGAGATGGACCGAATGGTCGACCAGCACGGTTTACGGGCCACATTCCCATACCTCGACAACGTCACCATCTGCGGCCACGACCAGCAGGACCACGACACCAACCTCCGCAAATTCCTCCAGACTGCTAACGCCCTCAACCTCACCTACAACGAGGAAAAATGCGTGTTTAGCACCGACCGTCTAGCCATCCTGGGCTACGTAGTGCGTAATGGAGTGCTAGGCCCCGACCCCGAACGCATGCGCCCCCTCATGGAGTTCCCTCTCCCCCACTGTACCAAAGCCCTGAAACGCTGCCTGGGCTTCTTTTCTTATTACGCCCAGTGGGTCCCCCAGTATGCAGACAAGGCCCGCCCACTAATCCAGTCCACTACTTTTCCCCTGTCGTCAGAGGCCCGCCAGGCCTTCAGCCGCATCAAAACGGATATCGCAAAGGCCACGATGCGTGCCATCGACGAGTCCCTCTCCTTCCAAGTCGAGAGCGACGCGTCCGACGTCGCTCTGGCGGCCACGCTCAACAAAGCGGGCAGTCCCGTGGCCTTCTTCTCCCGGACCCTACACGCTTCAGAAATTCGCCACTCCTCAGTGGAAAAGGAAGCCCAAGCCATAGTGGAAGCTGTGCGACATTGGAGGCATTACCTGGCCGGCAGGAGATTCACTCTCCTCACTGACCAACGGTTGGTAGCCTTCATGTTCGATAATGCAAAGCGGGGCAAGATAAAAAACGACAAGGTCCTGTGGTGGAGGATCGAACTCTCCACCTACAACTACGAGATCTTGTACCGTCCCGAAAAGCTGAACGAGCCGTCCGATGCCCTATCTCGCGGCACTTGTGCCAACGCACAAGTGGACCGTCTTCAAGCCCTCCACGAGGACCTCTGCCACCCGGGGGTCACTCCTTTCTACCACTTCATAAAGGCTCGCAACCTCCCTTACTCCGTCGAGGACATCCGAACAGTCACCAGGACTGCCAAATCTGCGCAGAATGCACACCGCATTTTTTCAGGCCAGATAGAGCGCACCTGATAAAGGCTTCCCGTCCCTTTGAACGCCTCAGTTTGGATTTCAAAGGCCCCCTCCCCTCCACCGATCGCAACACGTACTTTCTTAACGTCGGTGACGAATACTCCCGCTTCCCCTTCGCCATCCCCTGCCCCGACATGACCGCGGCCACGGTCATTAAAGCCCTCGGCACCATCTTTACCCTGTTCGGTTTCCCCGCCTACATCCATAGTGACAGGGGGTCCTCCTTCATGAGTGACGAGCTGCGTCAATTCCTGCTCAGTAAGGGCATAGCCTCGAGCAGGACGACCAGCTACAACCCCCGGGGGAATGGGCAGGTAGAGAGGGAGAACGGAACGGTCTGGAAGACCGTCCTACTGGCCCTGCGGTCTAGGAGTCTCCCAACTTCCCGCTGGCAGGAAGTCCTCCCGGATGCACTTCATTCTATCCGGTCCCTGCTGTGTACCACCACTAACCAAATGCCTCACGAGAGCCTCCTTGTCTTCTCTAGGAGGTCCGCTTCTGGAACGTCACTTCCGACCTGGCTGGCAGCCCCGGGACCCATCCTGCTCCGGAAACATGTGCGGGCGCACAAATCAGACCCACTGGTGGAAAAGGTACACCTACTCCACGCAAACCCGCAGTACGCCTATGTGGCGTACCCAGACGGCCGACAGGACACGGTCTCTCTGCGGGACCTGGCGCCCGCCGGAGCTCTCCACCTGCCCCCCCAACACAAATCACCTCCCCCTCACTCCCGCCAGTGAACCCCACAGCCACCCCCTTCCCGGGGGGATCGGCTCTCCTCCCAGGCCCGCCCAGGAGTAAGGAAACAGAAGGGGGACAGTGCGATGCTCCCAGAGTCAAACGGACCCGAGCCAGCACTACCACCACCACCCGGGCTGAGATGATAGGACAGGGCGACTAGAGCACCATCTCGACTCATCGAATCGACTTAAGATGTATATAATTCAGTGGCCCAGTAAAGCGGCATTGTTGTAAATAGTTAACGCTGCTAATCGGGTAAAATGTGAATAATTTGGTGGCCCAGTAAAAGCGGCATGATTGTATATAGTTCAATGGTTAATGTACCGACCCTGTAAACCCCTCCCACCATACCACCCACCACCCAGCAGGGTTCTTTTTTAACAAGGGGAGAATGTGGTGGTATGTATTAGGGGTAATACGGTACACCATGAATGCCGAGGAGCTATTGGAGGACAGATGCTGGGTCCCGATTGGATCCTCCACCTACTGGGCTCCACCCAGATAGGAGGGGTATAAGAACCTGGGTTTAATCCCCGCAGTTGCATTCTGTGACTGAGCTGCTGGGGAACAAGTCTGAACATGTCTGCTCAATAAAGCCTCGATTGAAGTTCTTTACGTCTCGCCTCGTGTGTCATCGATGGTGCTACAACCTGTTAAACTGCAAAATGGCTGATCTAAAGCCCAGCTCCACCCACACTCTGACATCACTGCATTTCTTAAAGGTACATTGCGTAAACATCCATTTCTTAAAGGCACTCTCACATGACACACCGTACAACTGCATTTGCTCCTGGGAATTATTTATTGTGAAATGTTAAACTCGGTCCCTTCTGGCCTTACAGCTTAACGTGAAAGATCCCGGCCAGGATTCTCTGACCCCCCCCCCCCCGCTGGGTCGGAGAATCCCCGGGGAGAGGTGTGAATCCCGCCCCGCCGCCGGCTGCCCTATCCTCCGGCGCCGCTTTTAGGGCGGCGGCGGGATTCCCGCGACGCCGGTCGGGGGCCGTTGACAGCAGCCCCCCCCCCCGCCGGCCATTCTCCGGGCCCCGATGGGCCGAGCGGCCGTCCAGTTTTGGCCAATCCCGCCGGCGTGAATTACTCACCTCATGCACGGCGGAACCTGGCAGGTGAGTGTGTGGGGGCGGTCCTCGGGGGGGGGGCACCCGGGGGGGATCCGACCCCGGGGGGGGGGGAGGGGCCCTCACGGTTGCCTGGCTCGCAATCGGGGCCTACCGAATTGCAGGCGGGCTTGTTCCGTGGGGGGACTTCTGTCCTCTGCGCCGGGACCCTGTAGGGCTCCACCATATTGCCCCGGGACGGCGCGGAGAAGAGAACCCCTGCGCATGCACTTAATACACCGTCCGGTCTGCGCATGCACGTGAATACGCCGGCCGATCTGCGCATGCGCGTAAATACGCCGGCCGGTCTGCGCATGCACTTAATACACCGGCCGGTCTGTGCATGCGCGTAAATACGCCGGCCGGTCTGCGCATGCACTTAATACACCGTCCGGTCTGCGCATGCGCGTAAATACGCCGTCCGGTCTGTGCATGCACGTAAATACGCCGGCCGGTCTGTGCATGCGTGTAAATACGCTGCCCGGTCCGCGCATGCGTCCCTTCGGCGCCAGTTGGAGAGGCACCAATCCCTCTGGCGTCCACCTAGCCCCCGAAAGTTCAGAGAATTCCTTATTTTCGGGGCTGTTGACGCCGGAGTGGTTGGCGCCGTTTTTCCCGCCGGCGTGGGGACTTAGTCCCCAGAAGGGAGAATCCCGGCTGTCATGCCATTGCCATTGCGAAGGTGTCCCTTAGGGTAGTTTCCGCCGCAGAGTCTCATTCACCAGCTTCTTTATTGGCAAGAGGTCAGATCGCGGGCAAGCTCACTGCTGATTGCACAGTTTACAGTAAAATTTGTAACCTCTCATACACTGAAAAAATTCAAGACCATAAGATATAGGAGCAGAAGTAGGCCATTCGGCCCATCAAACCTGCTCCACCATTCAATGAGTCCTGATATGTCTGCATGTAGCAAACTGAACTGGACCAGCCGTATAAATACTGTGGCTACAAGACCAGAGGCTCTGAATACTGCGATAACTCAGCTACTGACCTCCGAGATTCAGTCCACTGCCGACAAGGCACAAGTCAGGAGTGTGATGTAATACTCTCCATTTGGCTGGGTGACGAGTGCAGTTTCGACAATACTCAAGAAGCTCAACGCCATGGAGGACAAAGCAGCCCGCTTGATGGGCGCCCCACCCACCGCCTTAAACATTCAATCCCTCCACCACCAACACAAAGCGGCAGCAGTGTGTACCGTCTACAAGATGCACTGCAGAATCTACAAGATGCGCGGTAGCACGGGGTTGCTGGGTTACGGGGGTGGGTTGGAAGTGTGGGCTTACATAGGTGCTCTTTCCAAGGGCCGGTGCAGATGGGCCGAACGGCCTCTTTCTGCTCTGTAAATTCTATGATCTACGAACTCGGCAAGGCTCCTCAGGCAGCACGGTAGCATTGTGGATAGCACAATTGCTTCACAGCTCCAGGGTCCCAGGTTCGATTCCCGGCTTGGGTCACTGTCTGTGCGGAGTCTGCACATCCTCCCCGTGTGTGCGTGGGTTTCCTCCGGGTGCTCCGGTTTCCTCCCACAGTCCAAAGATGTGCAGGTTAGGTGGATTGGCCGTGGTAAATTGCCCTTAGTGTCCAAAATTGCCCTTAGTGTTGGGTGGGGTTACTGGGGATAGGGTGGAGGTGTTGACCTTGGGTAGGGTGCTCTTTCCAAGAGCGGGTGCAGACTCGATGGGCCGAATGGCCTCCTTCTGCACTGTAAATTCTGTGATAACCTATGATGAACCCACGATCACTACCATCTAGAAGGACAAGAGCAGCAGATACCTGGGAACCCCACCACCTGGAGGTTCCCCTCCAAGTCACTCATCACTCTGACTCGGCAATATATCGCCGCTCGTTCACTGTCACTGGGTCAATATTCTGGGGAACATCCTTCCTAACAGCACTGTGGGTGTACCTACACCACAGGAACCCCCAGCGGTTCAAGAAGGTAGCTCACCACCACCTTCTCGAGGGCAACTAGGGATGGGCAACAAATGCCGGCCCAGCCAGTGAGGACCACATTCCGCAAAAATGAATTAAAAATAATAATTTGGTTGGTTTACCCGCTGTCACTCTCCCTCGCTGTCCTCCGCTAAGACACCCCTTAAAATCGATTCTACATCTCTGACCAAACCTTTGGTCGCCTGTCCTTATGCGACTTCTTTGATTGGAAGCATTCCTGCGAGGTAACTTGGGATTTTTGACTGTGTGATAGACGCTATGTAAATGCAAGTTGTTGTTGCTGTGGGGATGAAGGAGCTTTACTCTCTATCCGCTCGCTGATGACGGCACCTCGAGTTTTGGCTCCGGGGACTTGTCTCCATCTGCTGGAGACATGGTGAACAGCATGGTCATGAAGATTGACTGATTCAATATATACTTCCTTAAACCGCTATTGTGGAGGCAAATGTCCAAAAGTAATTGATTGTTGCAACCTTTTGGATTGATTTATTATTTGCACCGTTCAACTTAACGGCCAAACTTGCTTTAAAATAAAGCTCTCGGATCCAAACCCTTGCAATGCTCAGATTTAATGTTTAAAATGCATATTTCACAGGCTCATGACATCTCACAGAGTTTCCCATCCACTGCGATCTAGTCACTGCTGTAATGCGGAAATGCATGACAGCGCAGTCACAGAATCAGGAAATATTTACATTGCAGAAGGAGGCCATTCGGCCCATCGAGTCTGAACTGTGTCTCTGAAGGAGCATTCTGCCCAGTCCCATTCCCCTGTCTTATCCCCGTAAACTTGCTCTCTTTTCAGAGAGCAATCCCATTCCCTTTGAATACCTCGATCGAACCTGCCCCCACCATCCCCTCAGGATGCTCGTTTCAAACTCCAGCCAGCCTGAGTGAAAACATTTTCCCCCATGACACTTCTACTCCTTTTGCCAATTAGTTTGTATCTGCGCCCTCTCAAACGATCCTCGTCACTCCAGTTCTTTATCCCTGGAATCATTCTTGTGAATCTCCCCTGTACCCTGTCCACAGCCTTCACATCCTTCCTCAGGTCTGGTGCCCAGAACTGGATGTAGTGCTCTAGATGAGGCCTAACCAGGTGTCTTAGATCAACATGACTGCCTTCCTCTTGTATTCAATGCTCCTATTGATAAAGGCGGCACGGTAGCACAGTGGTTAGCACTGTTGCTTCACAGCGGCAGGGTCCCGGGTTCGATTCCCGCCTTGGGTCACTGTCTGTGTGGAGTCTGCACGTTCTCCCCGTGTCTGCGTGGGTTTCCTCCGGGTGCGGGAGTTTCCTCCCACAAGTCCTAAAGGCGTGCTGTTATGCAATTTGGACATTCTGAATTCTCCCTCTGTGAACCCGAACAGGCGCCGGAATGTGGCGACTAGGGGATTTTCACTAACTTCATTGCAGTGTTAATGTAAGCCTACTTGTGACAATAAAGATTATAAAGATTGTTGTCTGTCGCCTCTCAACCTCTCAACCCCCTTCCCAACACCACCCCCACACCACCCCCACACCACCCTCACCCCCACTTCACCCTCACCCTCACCCCCACACCACCCTCACCCCCACACCACCCCCACCCCCACACCACCCTCGCCCCCACACCACCCTCACCCCCACCCCCACCTCCACACCACCCTCACCCCCACTTCACTCTCACCCTCACCCCCACCTCCACACCACCCTCACCCCCACCTCCACACCACCCTCACCCCCACCTCCACACCACCCTCATCCCCACACCACCCTCACACCCACTTCATCCTCACCCTCACCCCCACCTCCACGCCACCCTCACCCCCACACCACCCTCACCCCCACTTCACCCTCACTCCCACCCCCCACCCCCACACCACCCTCACCCTCACCCCGACACCACTCTCACCGTCGCTCCCATATTACCCCTACCCTCACCTCTGTCGTGTTATTCACCCTGGGGTAACACGGACTGCAACACGATGCAGATAGACTACAAAGCATACCCCAAACGTAGGCGTTGATTCAATACAGTTTATTGAACTTCTGTAACAATGCATACAGCTGGCTGTGAGTTGACTCTCTATCACTCTAAGTAAACTAACTCTAGCCAACTAGACCAGACTAACTCTGAGCCACGTGTTGAAGGTGCTGTCTGCTATGTACACCCTGACTGTCACGACAGTTGTCACCAGTGGAAAGAGGCGGAGTGCTGATGCCTCGTGTGTTTTATAGTTGGAAGCCCCCCTCTGGTGATTGGTTGTGTTCTGTCCTGTATGTTGATTGGCTCACCTGAGTGTCTGTCACGGCCTGCTTTTACCTCATGATGTGCATGGGTGCATATTATGACAACCCCCACCCCCACCCTCACCCCTGATACCCGCATGCCCCCCCCCCAGTCCACGGTCTAATCATGCGTCTTGCCTTCTGTTTTGCCGGAGGAGGTGGAGGTGGGGTGGGTCGGTCTGGCGTCTCCCGCCCCCAGCCAGTGCCACAGCCGGAGCCCCCCCCGTGAGCCGAGCAGCGACGAGAGCAGCAGAGACACCAGCCCTCCGCCCAAGACACAGGACACCCCAGATCCCGAGTCCGGGGCTGACACTGATTTCCCGTCACAGCGGAGTCCAACATCCTCCATATCCCAGAGACACTCACCTCGGTTGGGCGCTTTAGTGAAGAGGCTCCTGGGACACTATCTGGTGTGCACCGCACAGCTGCTCCGGTACAGCAGGTGGAGGTTGGAGCACCGGAGGGGGCGGACGGTCGGAGGGTGGGCCGACCCCAGGGACTCGCTGCCGTCCAGACGGGTTTCGGGCTTCTGGAACGGACGGAACCATCGGCTGTGGAGACACAGTCACAGAGCCGGGGACTACATGAAGGGTTGTCGACGAGTATCCAGCACCTGCAGGCGCAGCTGGAGGAGTCCAACCGGGGGCAGGAGCAGCAGCAGGAGGTGGTGCCGGTCATGGCTGCCACCCAGGCCAAGACCGCACGGGTGGCGTCCGCAGTGGAGGCAGTGGGGGTGACGGTTTCAGCCATGGATCAGCATTTCCGAGGCCTGGGGCACTCTGTGGAGGTGCTGTCCGAGGCCCAGGACAGGGTTGCCGCCTCACACGTGCCAGAGCCACCTGGAAATCTCAGCGGCGCTCCCGAGCATGGCCCAGTCACAGCAGGCCGTAGCTGGGAACCTCGGCGGCATTGCACAGGTGCAACGACTACATGGTGGACCCAGTTGGCACTGCTGGCTCTGACCCCGCATCATCCCCCCACCGACTCATCGCTGCCCCTGTAGGTGGACAGCACCATGGGGGGCTTCCGACCATGGCGCCCATCCCTGCTGCCAGGAGTACCATCGGCTGGCACTACCCTTACCAGCGGTACGCTCTGCGGCCTCTACTCAATGCCCCCATAGGGGCTACTATGTGTGTTGCCCTGGGTGGGCCACTGATGGGTGGCGGCTGGGTGGAGGGGTATGGCCGAGGTTCAGGTGCGGGGTTGGGAGGGGTGGGGCACCCATATGGCCGATGCCACTCTGCAGAACTAGGGGCCAAGGTGGCTGGAGTGTGGAGTTTGCTGCAGGACGGCTGCCTTGCCGGCTGTGGCAATGGCGGTCGTGACTGGACACCGCCCAGTCCCGGTAGGATGGTCACCATAAGACTTAGGAGCAGAATTAGGCCCATACCAGCCTCCCCAAACAGGTGCCGGAATGTGGCGACTAGGGGCTTTTCACAGTAACTTCATTTGAAGCCTACTTGTGACAATAAGCGATTTTCCTTTCATTTACTCTGAGATTGTGTCCTCTGCTTCTAGTTTTTCCTACAAGTGGAAACATCCACACCATGTCCACTCTATCCAGGCCTCTCCATATTCTTTAAGTTTCAAATTAGATCCCCTCTCATCCTTCTAAACTCCATCGAGTACAGATCCAGAGTCCTCAACCGTTCCTCATACGACAAGCTCTTCATTCCAGGGATTATTCTTGTGAACCTCCTCTGGACCCTTTCCAAGGCCAACACATCCTTCCTTAGATACGGGGCCCAAAACTGCTCACAATACTCCAAATTATGTCTGACCAGAGCCTTATACAGCCTCAGAAGTACATCCCTGGTCTTGTATTCTAGCCCTCTCGACATGAATGCTAACATTGCATTTGCCTTCTTAACTGCCGACTGAACCTGCACGTTAACCTTAAGAGAATCGTGAACAAGGACTCCCAAGTCCCTTTGTGCTTCTGATTTCCTGAGCTTTTCCCCATTTAGAAAATAGTCTATACCGAGAGTCCTCCTTCCAAAGTGCATAACCTCACACTTTTCCACATTGTATTTCATTTGCCACTTCATTGCCCACACTCCTAGATTGTCCAAGTCCTTCTGCAGCCCCCTTGCTTCCTCAATACTACCTGTCCCCCTACAGATCTTTGTATCATCTGCAAACTTAGCAACAGTGCCTTCAGTACCTTCTTCCAGATCATTAACGTATATTGTGAAACGTTCGGGTCCCAGGACCGACCCCTGAGATACATCACTAGTCACCGGCTGCCATCCTGAAAAATACCCCTGTATCCCCACTCTCTGCCTTCTTCCAGTCAGCCAATCCTCTATCCATGCCAGGATCTTACCCTTAACACCAGGAGCTCTTAAATTATTTAACAGTCTCCTATGCGGCACCTTGTCAAAGGCCTTCTGGAAATCTAAATAAATCACGTCCACTGGTTCTCCTTTGTCTAACTTGCTTGTTACCTCCTCAAAGAACTCTAACAGATTTGTCAGACACGACCTCCCTTTGACAAAGCTGTGCTGACTCAGTCCTATTTTACCATGCACTTCCAAGTACTCCGCGATCTCATCTTTAATAATAGGTTCTAAAATCTTACCAAAGACCGAAGTCAGGCTAACCGGCCTATATTTTCCCATCTTCTGCCTCCCTCCCTTTTTAAACAGTGGTGTTACATTAGCCACTTTCCAGTTCTCCGGGTCCCTTCCTGCCTCCAGTGATTCCTGAAAGATCACCACCAATGCCTCCACAATTTCCTCAGCTATCTCTTTTAGAACCCTGGGGTGTAGTCCATCTGGTCCAGGTGACTTATCCACCTTCAGACCTTTCAGTTTCCCCAGAACCTTCTCCTTAGTAATGGTCACTGCACTCACCTCTGCCCCCTGATTCTTCTGGAGCTCTGGCATCCCACTGGAGTCTTCCACCGTGAAGACTGATGCAAAGTAACTATTCAGTTCATCTGCCATTTCTTTGTTTCCTATTATTACTTCTCCAGCCATGTTTTCCAGTGGTACAATGTCTATTTTTGCCTCTCTCTTACCTTTTATTGAAAGAAACTCTTCTTATTTTCTTTTATATTACTAGCTAGCTTTCACTCATATTTCATCTTCTCTCCCCTTATTGCTTTTTTTGTTGTCCTCTGCTCTCTTGAGGAAGGAGCAGCACTCCGAATGCTAGTGATATCGAAACAAACCTGTTGGACTTTAACCTGGTGTGTTGTAAGACTTCTTACCCCAGTCCAACGCCAGCATCTCCACATCATGGCTCTTTTAAAGGATTCACAATCCTCGGGCTTCCCACTAATCCTCGCCACTTTGTATGTTGTTTCTTTTGCTTTTATGCTGTCCTTGTCATCCCTCGTCAGCCATGGATGCCTTGTTCTCCCATTAGCATGTTCCCTCCTCCTTGGGATGATTTCTTTTTTTATATAAATTTAGAGTACCAAATTATTTTTTTCCAATTAAGGGTCCTACCCGGGGACTCCACCCAAATCGTACCCGTCGCGGCCCACACGCACCTCATTCGACCTTTTCTTTCAAAAACAGTTTTATTTTATTTAGGCAACCTTTGGGTTGCTGCCACATGCTATTTACATCCTAGAGCATTTGGATGATAAACTTAGCACTGGTCCACCATTGGGAAGTGTGCCGTGTCCAAACATTTGTTTTGGAAAAAAAAAATGGGGGGAGAGTCACATACTGTGACCAATTATAAGGGTTTAATTGGCCCCAAGAAGGACAGACACACTAACACACCAGATATTAAACCGAAGTATTTACACACACTACGCTTGTCTTCCAGAACTCCAGAAGCTCCAAGTCCGGAGAAAACCAGTTAACAGAAAAAGGAAAAGAAAGAAGACAGCCATGAGGACTCCCTTCTTCGTGCTCAACATGGTTGCGCGGGAACGCGGACCCCATCACTCCAAACCCCTTTACTGTTAACACTTCACTGAATAATAAAACATGCACTGGCGGTTTTTCCTGTAAATAAAAAGAGAATGGATGGAAATGTATGATCCTGAGCTTGACTGTCAAGCCAGGAAAGAATATATTAAATGTTGTAATTGTTATTGTATGTTTAGAGAGATAAGATTGTAAAATACTTGAAGAATTGTTTAGGTAAAATTAGAGGTTCCCAGTTTATTTTTTTCCAGACACATGCCCCTGCCTGACATAGCGCCCTCAAGAATTGTTTAGGTAAATCTTTGGTGCATAGCTAGGGTCAGAGTAGTGGCCATGTGGGAGGTGCCCCCCCCCCAGTCGGGAAACGAAGAGGACAAAATTTATGTGATCCTTCACGCTTCGCGTTAGGATCACAAGGCGGGATTGTAGCCATGTAAAATGGCTGCGTTCCGATTAATCTGGCCAAAACCCAGTTTAAAACGGCTAACCCGAAAGACTGCTGGGAAAAGCAGCCAAGAAGACACAAGCAGGCAGCTGCAGACAGTTTTGCATATTCGGCTCTGGGAAGGTAGCCCAGATCGATACTCAGGGCTATCAACAGCCCTTCAACCCAGGTATTCGCAGTTGCATTCAGGACTGTTTGCAGCCCATCTATTCAGACATCCACAGTTAAACCGGCTATCCCCGGGAACAATTGCAACATAATAGCAATTGAATACCGGGCCAGACCTGTCGGCGCCTGCAGTGGCCGAAACAAAGACAGGTGAGCGACCACCCCCCGATCTAGGAATCGCCTCACCATTGGACACATCGACCCCAGAGACTGGGGACAGAATCCAATCACTTGGGACTCAGGGTCAAGGACCGCCCCGGGAGGCGGGAAGCCCCTGGGCCCTATAAAAGTGGGGGTCCAAGTTCAGATCTCTCTCTCCCTCATCTTCGCCTGCTCGAGACCTTTGCAAGACCAGCCACCGGCAATAGTAAGTTTGAATCCAGCGATCGCTATCCGGTAGAGACACCTAG
Organism: Scyliorhinus torazame; assembly: GCF_047496885.1. Lineage (NCBI taxonomy): Eukaryota > Metazoa > Chordata > Chondrichthyes > Carcharhiniformes > Scyliorhinidae > Scyliorhinus > Scyliorhinus torazame. The sequence goes on along the minus strand of NC_092712.1, from coordinate 31,859,396 downwards.
CCACCGACCTGTAGCAGCCTTTTGAATCCCGCGGGCCAGATTTGATTGGACAAGCCATTCGTTTCCCTGACGTGGTGGGCTCTTCCTAAGTTAAGTATTGGCCAGTAGTGATAGGTTTATTGTATAGAAAGTAGTATTAGGGTATTAATATTGCTTGCTGTATATAATAAATGACCGTTGTTTTAATCCTTACTAAGCGGTGTGCTGTGTTATTAATCATAACCTGAACTTGAACCACGTGGCGGTATCATAAAGATACCTGGCGACTAATGAGCAAAGGTGACGTAAACAGAGCAAATAGACTAAGGTTAAAAAGAGCAACACCCTGGAAGTGATCCCAATGGTCCAGGTATCTGAAACCCTCCCACCTATCTCTCTGGTATAGCCACACGTTTAGCTGCTCTTTCTATTTCTAGCCTCACTGGCACGTGGCACAGGGAGTAACCCTGAGATTACAAACCTAGAGGTCCTGCTTTTTAGCTTACTGCCTAACTCCCTTCTGCAGGACCTCATCACTCTTCCTGCCAATGTCGTTAGTACCTATGTGGACTACGACCGACCTCTGGCTGTTCGCCCTCCTCTTCAGGATGTCCTGTGTTCGTTCAAAGACATCCTTGACCCTGGCACCTTCACTTCCACAGAAGCGCCTATCTGTCACCACGGCCACTTGGCCTGATCCCCTGTCACCCTCCCACCCCCCTCCCTCGGCCCTGGCAGAGCCCCCCCCTACCCCAGCCAGCCCGGCCAGTATCTGGCCCGGTATCCCACAGACGCGCCTCTCCATGTTCTGCCTCCTGTTTCTCCCTCAGGAGCCATGACGCTGGTTTCAGGATTTTTAAAAGCACAAGTGAACCGCCCCGTCAGGAACCCGGCCCATCGGAGGCGGAGAATTGCGGAGGCCGCGGAGAATACCGGGTCAGGCCCGCTAATGACATGCAAACTATGTTTACAATACATGCGTTCCGGAACGTATTGATGTCGCTGTCGAGGAGATGGTGTAGAGGGTGCCATCTCCGCTACTCCACTACTGGGCCGATATCGTGCCATCTCCGCTACTCCACTACTGGGCCGATATCTGGGGTTTGAATATCTGTGTGTGTCTCTCTCCAGCTGGCACTGAAACTTCAGCGGCCAGGGGATGTCGCACTGGGACACTTCCACTGAAGAGAGCACTGATTCAAGCCTGCCGTTTATTCCTAACCGACAGCCTGAGACTTATATCACACAGATCTCCAGACCCCTACCAATACCCAGGTGATTCTCTCTCTTGCCGGTGGTGCAACACCCACCCGGTTCCTACTCCACTAGAGTAGCTTTCCCAAGAGAGAGAATAGGACACTGCTGTTTATTTCCTAACCAGCAGTCTGTCCTGAGTGAATCGCTCAAGATGACCCTCGATTCTTGAACCCGGAATTAAGGTGAGGAGTATTTTAACAATGACTTGGTCAGAGATCGCTGGTGAAAGATTGAAGAATTTAAACGACTCCAATTATCATCAAATCAAGGTTTATTGCAAAACCCAGGTCAAAATCATCAACAGAAGAAACACAATAAAATCTTATGCTCTAATACAAACTAAGTCTATTCAAAAGTAATATAGCGGACACAACGAAAATTCTTATGATTACACAGTTTTTAGCAATATCACAAGGCACAAAACAAGTTCCCTTCCCCAAAGCCTCAACCACTATTAAAGTCAAGGGAGTTTCGCAAGCTGCTGCAGGGTACTTACGGTCACAGGCTGCAGAGCTCAAGTCAGGGGTGCAGAGGTCGAGCCAAGAACGAAGAGCCCCCCAATCGAAAACACAGCCCCTTTTATATTGAAAAAGGTAAGGTTTAAAGTTCCCGCTGGTCCTGCCCCCTTTGAGCCGGTCAGACCTGTCGAGATGGGAGTACCTCCCCTAGGTCCGCCTCCAGTCTGTTTTTTGAGATAACGAGGTTGAGCTCCCTTGAAGATTTTCAAAGACTTCCATCTGCTCCGGAGATAGCTGCTATGTTGATGGGGTGTTGATTGGATTCTGCTCTGGTGGAGGCAAAGTCATTTACATTTGCATGGGGCTATGACCATCCCATTGTCCTGCTTGCAGGCGAGCCTCCTGTGTATTCCCGTGCCCCTTTGTCTGTGTTTTGATGTTATCTCGTTGTCTGGCTCCTTCTTCCTTGTAGCTCCTAGGGGGGGGGTTGTAAATACTTATGTACTTATGTCCCTACTCAGCTCAGTGGACCAAGCCTGCTGGGAAAACTGGTTCCGTTCTCTTGGCTGAAAAGTCAGTTTACAGTCTCTGAGTTTTATTCTTGGGCAGTCCAAAAAGGGCCGAATTGCCCGAAAACCTTACAGATGCCCCTTCGATACGTCCCTACCTGCTTTGACCGTATCGACACAGGTGAAGGGCAATCATTTCCTTTTGTGTGGACCGTAGGCCCCCCCCTCAACAACATGCGAAACTACAAGTCCCAAGACAGTTCCCTTAATCTAGGCTACCCCTGATTTCAATGAAAGGGAAAGACAAGACCATACTTAATTCAAACACACAGTAACATATACACATTTCACCGGAACCCCAAACGTAGGGGTCCCTGTACATATATCACAATCAAGTACACATTTCACCGGAACCCCAAACGTAAGGGTCCCTGTACATATATCACAATCAAGTAACTGAAACCCGCGAATCCATACAACTATTTACAATTGCATCTCTTTATTTCACCAAGGATCCTCCTTTCTTGGCTGCACTTCGCTTCTTCCCGTTGAAGGCTCTTCATTTTTTCTCCATCGTCGATACCTGCAGCTGAGAGGTTTAGTCCAACTGAGGCGACAGCATAATGTACCCCCTGTACAACATTTTCTTTGTGGGGGCAAACACTCAACCATTCTCAGGCCCCCCCCGGTGGTGATCGGACAGTTGTGAGGGTCGATCGGTTGGGCTGTGGGCAGGGGTCGCTTTACCTGAACCAGCAGTTCGGTAGCTTCTACAGTCATCCCTTCCCTGGGCGTTACACATCCCTCCCCACTGCGGTCAATTTATCCCGTTCCCTGGGTCCTGCCACCACCTTACAAAAGTGATTAATGCCCCTTGTGGACATGCCTTGGTAGATCCCCATGAACACAAATAAATGCCCTGGTCAGAAGCCCACCACTTATCCCCGCAAACGGTGATCCTACCCGGTGACCCCGTGATGGTCCGTTAGGTGTTGGTGTCCAGGCGTTCCCAGTCCGAGGACCGATCCCTCATGTCCAGCCTCAGCTTCCTGGGCCACCACCATCTCCCCAAAGGAACGTCCCCCTCACAGGTTAAACACACCCGCCTGCCCTCAGTCACCCTAACCCGGTCAGTCGAAGGACTCTTCTGTCTCGCCTCTGCGGAGTTCTCCCGGTCCCACCATCGCCAAGATCATCAAACTCCACATCGTCGGGTGCCCCATCTGTAAAAAACAAAACACATCCTTGCCTCTACAGCCCTACCTACCTTAAAGTGCATGGGTTCTATCCAGCGGCAGCATCAGCTCCCGCTTTGAAGTTGCCGCAGCCTGTCTGTGATTCTGTGTCCACAGCCCGGCTGCACCAGGGTCCTAGTGCCTGGTGCTTCATCATTTTACCATTGCACCAGGCGCTTCTGTGTTCCCACGATCCTAAATACTTCACACACAACTACACACTAATTAGAACTAACAGGGGGGGAATGCTATATACAATGCCACCCGTCTCCGGGTGGCCAAATTAAAACTGTGCCCCGCTAAACTGGGGCAGTTCACCTGTTTGGTCCAACGGCTCGGGCCAGACCGTCCCCTCCCGGGGGTTCGGGCTGCCCCTTGCCTCTCCTTTCCCAACAGGGTTCGGTGATCCCTCATCGCTCCCTTCTACTCGGGCCCCCTTACTGCGGGACCGGGTGACAGGGAGGTGTGATGGGGACCATCTTACCGGGGGCTTGGAGACCCGATTGCTCCCTCGTCCCCCGACTGGTTCCCAAGCCCAAGGTGATACCTCCACTTCCTCCGCCTCCTTAGCCTCTATACTAAGGCAGGCTACCTGACCCACAGGTAAGGGCTTGGGAATCGTTACTGTCCCTGGGCTGGGTGCTTGCAGCACGGTCGGTTTCTTTGGGACTGCCCCTTCGGGACAGCACCTTGTCACCGGTTGTGTGACCGTGGAGTCAGGGACCTCCCCCACCGTCGTTAATTCTACGGGGGGTTTCTCCACTACCACCCCCAGTCTTCCCCCCACCTTGCTCTTTCTTGCCCTTATGGGGTGGAACAATTTAAATTGACTGATGTGGCGTTCGCATGGGTCCCACCTTAAGGGATTTAAACTGCAAATAGCCGCTGAGGCAGCCTCCAGAATGGGACCCTGCACCTGGACCGGACCAGGGTCTGGGGCTAGAACTACCCCTGCGCTCCCTTTTTCCTGAGGCTGCTCCCTGGGTAGTCATACGGGTTCTTGTGGTGTGGGTGCGGGCAGGCCCTGGCCCGTTGCCATTGCCACCTGTCCCGACCCAGCTGCTAGGCTCTGCAAAAAGGCTAAAAGTTTCTTTACCTCGAAGGTTTCCGGGGCAGCTGCTCCTGCCGCCGGGGTCTGACTCTCTACTGCGGGAGCCCTCTCCTGCTTGCTAGGGTTTTTACATTCCCTCTTGAAATGCCCGGCCTTCCCACACCCGTAGCATACCGGTTTCTCGTCGGAGGTCCGGGTGCCCTCATGCTTCCACTCTCTCTTAGGGGCTGCTGGCGCGATTTCATGCACCCTACCCTTAAGGGGCTTGTCCTCACCCCTCTCCCCATTACGATATGCGAGGGTAAGTTTCCTAAGGACCTCTTCCTCATTAAGGTCCGGACTCTGCGGGTCGAACCAGTGTTCGGCTTTTGCCCTAACGTTAGGGAGACAGTTGGCAACTAGGGTCTTCAGCCAGTGGGCGGTTCTTTCCCCTAAATTCCGTCTATCCGCTTGAACCCCGCATGCCTCCATATAGACAGTCCACAGTCTGTCTGCGAACATGGTGGGAGATTCCCCTGGTTGCTGCTTGGTTTCCCCCACCCTCATGAAAGGGCTCCCCAGATTCAAGCCCATTGCCTCCAGAACAGCAGTCTGTGCTGCCGCCCAGGTGTCAGGTCTTCCCCCATTCCCAGAGGTCACTGTCCTGCATAGCTGGGCATCTAGGGTTATCAGGAGCATCTTTATTTGCTCCCCTTCGTCGCAGTCATTGATGTTGGCAGCCTGTTCCACCTCCATAAAATGCAGCGACGGATCCCCCTTTGGAGTTAGTCTGGGAACGTGGGCCACCATCCCCCTGAGCGCGGATGCCCCATGAGGAACGATAATGTCGCCCTCAACCGGTCCCCTGTTTGCCATCCCCGCCGGGGGACCATACCTTCTTTGCCTGACAGGGCACATCTGCCCTACCTGGGGTTCCTGCTCCTCCTCCCCACTGTCCAGCTCTCCTGCCTCGTTGGGTAGCCCCCCTGTCCCCGGGCTAACTACCCATATAGGAGACGCCGCTATCTGGGGATACACCACTGGCCCCCCTTGGACCTGCCCCTGACCGGGCGGTCCAAACCCTACCTGCTGACCCGGCCCCGTCACCGGCATCCCAGGCAGTGGCCTGTCCCCATCCCATGGGGACCCACATACGAAACCAGGCGGACACGCCTCCAGCTGGGGGTACCCTGCCGACCCCCCTTGGACTTGCCCCTGAACGTGCAGTCCGCTCCCCGCCTGCCGACCCGGGCACGATCCCGGTGCCTCAGGAGGCGGTCTATTCCCCTTGGCCTGTGGGGAATCATCCGCTGCGAGGAGCACCTTGCCCCTTGGGGACCCCCCTGGACCTACCAGGTGTATCTGTCCCCTGACCTTGGACAAGGCCTCCTCCAACTCCGTTATTCGTGCCTGGCACGGCCCATGGGCACAGTCCTCTACTTCCTCGCGAGCCACTCGGTACGCTGCCTGGATGTCCCGGAACTTCCCCTCCAGCTTCCTACACTGCTCTGTACTCCGAGCATAGAGTTCCTGGAGCCTCCGTTCCTTTTCTTTACCCTCCACTATCTGGCAGTGGAGATAGTCCTTCTCACACCGGTTAGACTCGCTTTCCTGTTTCATTTCTGTCATTTCTTCCCGCAGTCGTTCCGCTGCGCTAGCGCTGTCCCCTGCGCTGGCCCTCACTTCTCTCAACTCCTGCTCTAACTCTTCGACCCTATCCTCTGTTTTGACTACCTGCTCGGACAGGCAAACCAGCCAAACTGCCTTCTCCAAGTGCTTTTTGTGCGCCTTACTGTCTGTCCATGCAGCCGCTGCCATTACCGGTTGCTCCGCATTGATTAATTCTGAGACCCAAGGTTTGGTGAGGTTGACCTTTTGCCACAAATACGAGGAGATTCTCTCCTCCATTTTACTTCGTTCCCTCACCCCCTCTGCCAAGTCACATACTCCAAACCACCGGGCTCCTGGCTGGCTCGCCATTGTAGAGGGTGCCATCTCCGCTACTCCACTACTGGGCCGATATCTGGGGTTTGAATATCTGTGTGTGTCTCTCTCCAGCTGGCACTGAAACTTCAGCGGCCAGGGGATGTCGCACTGGGACACTTCCACTGAAGAGAGCACTGATTCAAGCCTTCCGTTTATTCCTAACCGACAGCCTGAGACTTATATCACACAGATCTCCAGACCCCTACCAATACCCAGGTGATTCTCTCTCTTGCCGGTGGTGCAACACCCACCCGGTTCCTACTCCACTAGAGTAGCTTTCCCAAGAGAGAGAATAGGACACTGCTGTTTATTTCCTAACCAGCAGTCTGTCCTGAGTGAATCGCTCAAGATGACCCTCGATTCTTGAACCCGGAATTAAGGTGAGGAGTATTTTAACAATGACTTGGTCAGAGATCGCTGGTGAAAGATTGAAGAATTTAAACGACTCCAATTATCATCAAATCAAGGTTTATTGCAAAACCCAGGTCAAAATCATCAACAGAAGAAACACAATAAAATCTTATGCTCTAATACAAACTAAGTCTATTCAAAAGTAATATAGCGGACACAACGAAAATTCTTATGATTACACAGTTTTTAGCAATATCACAAGGCACAAAACAAGTTCCCTTCCCCAAAGCCTCAACCACTATTAAAGTCAAGGGAGTTTCGCAAGCTGCTGCAGGGTACTTACGGTCACAGGCTGCAGAGCTCAAGTCAGGGGTGCAGAGGTCGAGCCAAGAACGAAGAGCCCCCCAATCGAAAACACAGCCCCTTTTATATTGAAAAAGGTAAGGTTTAAAGTTCCCGCTGGTCCTGCCCCCTTTGAGCCGGTCAGACCTGTCGAGATGGGAGTACCTCCCCTAGGTCCGCCTCCAGTCTGTTTTTTGAGATAACGAGGTTGAGCTCCCTTGAAGATTTTCAAAGACTTCCATCTGCTCCGGAGATAGCTGCTATGTTGATGGGGTGTTGATTGGATTCTGCTCTGGTGGAGGCAAAGTCATTTACATTTGCATGGGGCTATGACCATCCCATTGTCCTGCTTGCAGGCGAGCCTCCTGTGTATTCCCGTGCCCCTTTGTCTGTGTTTTGATGTTATCTCGTTGTCTGGCTCCTTCTTCCTTGTAGCTCCTAGGGGGGGGTTTGTAAATACTTATGTACTTATGTCCCTACTCAGCTCAGTGGACCAAGCCTGCTGGGAAAACTGGTTCCGTTCTCTTGGCTGAAAAGTCAGTTTACAGTCTCTGAGTTTTATTCTTGGGCAGTCCAAAAAGGGCCGAATTGCCCGAAAACCTTACAATGGAGAATTGCAATTTGCCGTCAAACCAGTGCCCACCATGATTTTGCCGTTGGAACCTATCCTCTGCTCCAATCGCGTTTTGCGATTTCATAAATTTACAGTGCAGAAGGAGGCCTTTCGGCCCATCGAGTCTACACCGGCCCCTGAAATAGCACCCTACCTAACCCCACACCTCCACCCTATCCCCTTAACCCAGCACCCCTACCTAACCTTTGGACACTAAGGAGCAATTCTATCATGGCCAATCCACCTAACCTGCACATCTTTGGACTGTGGGAGGAAATCGGAGCACCCGGAGGAAACCCACGCACACACGGGGGAGAACGTGCAGACTCCGCACAGACAGTGACCCAAGCCGGGAATCGAACCTGGGACCCTGGAGCTGTGAAGCAACAGTGCTAACCAGTGTGCACGCGTCAGCCAAAGGCGAATCCCGCCCACATTGTTTTGGTCTCAACTACTTCCTGTGGTAGTGAATTTCACAGGCTCACCACTCCCTGGGTCGAGAAATTTCTCCTTATCTCAGTCTTAAACGGCCTATCCATATATATATAAACTGTGACCCCTGATTTTGGACGCCCTGCAATCGGGAATACCCTTCCTGCATCTACCCTGTCTAGTCCTGCTAGAATTTTATAGTCTCTATGGGATCCCCCCTCATTCTTCTGAACTCCAGCGAGAACAATCCCAACCTAGTCAATCTCTCCTCATAGGTCAGTCCTGCCATCTCAGGAATCATATCAGACTCCCCACCAGAAACTCCCCATATCAAAGACCCCCATCAGAGACTCCCCCCCCATATCAGAGATCTACTTCCCAATCAGTCACCCCTGCCTGGACACTAAAGAGCAGCCCAGGCAAAAACAATGAAAAATCACTGCTTTTTCACTTACCTGCCCATTACACCTAGTGCCTCAGACAGATGTCTAGAAAGTAGCATCTGTTGAAAAGTCAAAACACATCACAGGGCTTTAAAAATCCTCAGACCCTTTGATCTTAAGGCTCCCATTAATTTTCAAAGAGTAATGGCTGTTAGTAGGCTGTATTAGTTTTTGCACAGTGGCTTGTAATGCAGAATAAGGCCAGCAGCCCGGGTTCAATTCCCGTACCGGCCTCCCTGAACAGGCGCCGGAATGTGGCGACTAGGGGCTTTTCACAGTAACTTCATTGAAGCCTACTTGTGACAATAAACGATTATTATTATTGACAGGTAATGGCTTCCCGACAGCCAGGTGACTGGGCTGTTTATTTTCATTTCCCTTCATGCTTGAATGCACCACCGGAGCAAATCCCAAGGATGTAACGGCACAAACGGTGGCAGGTTTTGCACCTTTGTGCATGAAGAACATGTTCCACCTTCTCCTCTTCATCTATGTCCAATCCAGACCACGAGAAACAGCTCCTCACTATCTCTTCCATTCTCACAATTCCACAATGGCCCTCATGTGATTTGCCCAACACCCGCCTTCTTAATGGTGGTGGATTGATTATTCTGAGCCCCCAAAGAAGACATCCTGACTGTATAGATAACTCCAATTGGACAGCACGGTAGCACAAGTGATTAGCACTGTGGCTTCACAGCGCCGGGGTCCCAGGTTTGATTCCCTGCTGGGTCACTGTCTGTGTGGAGTCTGCACGTTCTCCCCGTGTCTGCGTGGGTTTCCGCCGGGTGCTCCGGTTTCCTCCCACAATCCAAAGACGTGCAGGTTAGGTGGATTGGCCATGATAAATTGAACCTTAGTGACCAAAAAAGTTTAGGAAGGGTTATTGGGTTACGGGGTGGAATTATTGGGTTATAGGGTGGAAGTGAGGGCTTAAGTGGGTCAATGCAGACTCGATGGGCCGAATGGCCTCCTTCTGCACTGTATCTTCTATGTTCTACATTCTATGTTCAATCTTCTGTTGGAGCAGTTTCAGGTCAGGATTTGGTTTTGAGGTCTTGCCTCTCAGCAGTATCTCCGTTATTTTGGAGAGTATTGCATTGCTCCGCGTACACTTCTTTGCTTGTCCTGAAGTGACAAATGTACAGCTTACCTGTCCAAAGTTGAAGATTCTTCCTCTCAAACCATTTGACGATGGGCTAATTGGTTGTGGTAAACGAGAAAGACCAACTGTATTACAATGAAAAGTTGATGCCGTCCACCTCTGCCCTCTGCTTGTTGCCAATGACGCTATTCCTGGAAGCGGTCCAAAAATTGTCATGAATGGACGATTGTCAATAGTGTAAGCATCCATCCATACAAGAATTGGTGGAATCTCTTTTCTCCTAAGGTAATACCGAAGGCTTCTCTTTCGATCTGTACGCAGTTATTTTCAGCTTTGCTCAATGTTCTGGAAGGAACAGCAATGGACTTCCCCTCACCCGATGGCAAGATGTGGGATACAACCGCTCCAACACCACGGGGAGACGCGTCACACGCCAACTGTCGAGGTAGGTGTGGATCAAAATGTGTCAGGACTTTCCGCCTAGGTGGAGGGATCAATGAGCAGGGGGCATGGATTTAAGTTAAGGGGCAGGAGGTTTAGAGCGGATGTGACCAAAAAATATTTCACCCAGAGGGTGGTGGGAGTCTGGAACTCGCTGCCTGAAAGGGTGGTGGAGGCAGAGACCCTCATAACATTTAAGAAGCATTTAGATACATAGATACAGAGAAGATAGGAGCAGGAGGAGGCCTTTTACCCTTCGAGCCTGCTCCGCCATTCATCACGATCATGGCTGATCATCCAACTCAATAGCCTAATCCTGCTTTCTCCCCATAGCCTTTGATCCCATTCTCCCCAAGTGCTATATCCAGCCGCCTCTTGAATATATTCAATGTTTTAGCATCAACTACTTCCTGTGGCAATGAATTCCACAGGCTCACCACTCTTTGGGTGAAGAAATGTCTCCTCATCTCTGTCTGAAATGGTTTACCCTGAATCCTCAGGCTGTGACCCCTGGTTCTGGACACACCCATCACTGGTAACATCTTCCCTGCATCTACCCTGTCTAGTCCTGTTAGAATTTTATAAGTCTCTATGAGGTCTCCCCTCATTCTTCTGAACTCCAGCGAGAACAATCCCAACCTAGTCAATCTCTCCCGTTGTGACATAGTTAGATGTGCACTCGCCATCCCAGGGCATACAAGGCTATGGGACAATTGCTGGGTGATGGGATTGGAATGGTTAAGAGGTTGTTTTCGACTGGCACAGACGCAATGGGCCAAAGGGCCCTTTACGGGCTGTGTGATTCTATGACTCGATGACTTCAGATTTGAACAAGGCCTCTTGGCTTGCACGGATGCTTTGTCGCACTGCTCGGACCACTTCCACTTCTTCTTTTGTCACCGCAACGGCTTTTCAAATTATCAGCAAACCTGGAACAAGTCTTTTGGAGTTGAACACGCCTGAGAGGAATCGCAACAGGTGAACATTCTGAGGTGCTGTAAGCTGCAAGGCTACGGACCAGGTGGGAGGTTGGATTAACATGAGCAGTGCAGACACGGTGGGCTGAACTTTATTGCCCTGTCACGGGGGGGGGGTTCTGGAAAATCGGGGGGTTGCACCATTTATTGGTTTAGCACAGTGGGCTAAACAGCTGGCATGTAATGCAGAACAAGGAAGCAGCGCGGGTTCACTTCCCGTACCGGCCTCCCCGAACAGGCGCCGGAATGTGGCGACTAGGGGCTTTTCACAGTGACTTCATTGAAGCCTACTTGTGACAATAAGTGATTATTATTATTATTATGAAATGCCCATTGACTTTGACGGGGGCCGAACACCCCACTGGTGGAGAATTCCACCCGTTGGGCCGATTGGACGCTTCCTGCACCATAGCTTTTCCCTGGCTCATATTAGCCCAGCCTTTAGATTATTAGCTCAATTACTTAAGCAATTGTCGAACACATCCTGGGCGTCATTCTCCGACCCCCCGCCGGGTCGGAGAATCGCCGGGGGCTGGCGTGAATCCCGCCCCCGCCGGTTGCCGAAGTCTCCGGCACCGGACATTCGGCGGGGGCAGGAATCGCGCCGCGCCGGTTGGCGGGCCCCCCGGCTTGTTTCTCTGGCCTGGATGGGCCGAAGTCCCGCCGATAAATTGCCTGTCCCGCCGGCGTGGATTAAACCACCTTTTGAACGGCGGGACAAGGCGGCGTGGGTGGGCTCCGGGGTCCTGGGGGGGGCGCGGGGCGATCTGACCCCGGGGGGTGCCCCCACGGTGGCCTGGCCCGCGATCGGGGCCCACCGATCCGCGGGTGGGCCTGTTCCGTGGGGGCACTCTTTCCCTTCCGCCTCCGCCACGGTCTCCACCATGGCGGAGGCGGAAGAGACTCCCTCCACTGCGCATGCGTGGGAAACTGTCAGCGGCCGCTGACGCTCCCGCGCATGCGCCGCCCGGGGATGTCATTTCCGCGCCAGCTGGCGGGGCAACAAAGGCCGTTTCCGCCAGCTGGCGGGGCGGAAATTCCTCCGGCGACGGCCGAGCCCCTCAATGTTGGGGCTCGGCCCCCAAAGATGCGGAGCATTCCGCACCTTTGGGGCGGCACGATGCCCGTCTGATTGGCGCCGTTTTGGGCGAATTGGAGAATTTCGCCCCCTGTTCCTCACCTTTAAGTAGTGAAGGTTAAGCGCAGACGCTTTGGGGTCTTCCTGGATTCGATAATATCCCATCATGAAGGGCGCAGAGCGTTTATGTAAAAGGCTAATACTTGTTCAAACTCCAGGCACCTAAAAATCCCTTTACTTCTCTAAAGTCCCTGTCTTCTTTTCATAAGCTTTATTGTCACACGTAGGCTTACATTAACACTGCAATGAAGTTACCGTGAAAATCCCCTAGTCGCCACATTCCGGCGCCTGTTTGGGTATACAGAGGAGGAATTCAGAATGTCCAATCCACCTAACAACGCGTCTTTCGGGACTTGTGGGAGGAAACCGGAGCACCCGGAGGAAACCCACGCAGACACGGGGAGAACGTGCAGACTCCGCACAGACAGTGACCCAAGCCGGGATTCAAACCTGGGACCCTGGCAGCTGTGAAGCAACAGTGCTAACCACTGCGCTACCGTGCTGTCTTCTGTTGCACACTCGGAAGCATTTCTTATGCACTTTCTCTCACTGATTTATTTAGCTTCCCTTCAGGCCGAGTGCTGCAGTGCGGTGAAGGGAGAGTAGGAGTTTGCTATTTCAATGTGCTGGAGGAACGGATATTCCTCAATGGTGAGGTTTGAGCTCCCCCTGCTGTTGAGAAGCGAGAAGCCTCACGAGTCCTTCAAACTATCCGAGTTTAATCCAACATTGTGCTTTCGGTTGATACCACCAGACCAGAACTGAACGCAAACTTCTCGCTGTGAACCTGACAAGAATCAGTTCAAGGTGATTTAGTGAACCATTAGCACAGTTCTCTATGAGTTCGACTCTTCTGCTAATCTTGCTATAGTAACTCAGTCGAATTAACCAGTCTGCGCTAAGCCACGTGGTGGGTGTGATGCTTCTGATCTGCCCCTGTCCTACTCTCTAAGTGTTGCCTGTGGAAAGAGACAGAGCACATGTGCCCTGTCTTTATATATGGCTGTGTAATTCCCCCTTGTGGTAGTGTCACCTCTGGGTGTCTTGACTGCCCATTGGTCATGTCCTATTCTATGTGTTCATTAGCTGTATGTCTGCATGTCATGATGTATCTGGTGCTCCCTCTAGTGTTTACTTAGTCATAGTGTATTTACATTAACCCCTTATGTGTTTACAGTGATGCATATCACCACAGCTCCTCCAGGACATTAGCTTGGGTCCTCTGCATTACTGATCCAGTGCGATTTCCACCTCAGCACCATCTCCCTCATCGGAAACCACCCCAGCAAAATGGAGAGGAAGGCTTAGGCTTCGGCAGAGGTTAGCGACTTTGAGAGGATGTGTCAACCTCCAGGGGCCTGCAACTGTGAGATAAAGTTGACATAGCTGAAAGGTTAATGGGGTCAGCCATTTGAGAAGTTGTATCGAGGATACCCTCTTTCATTAACGAACACATGGCGTTGGCCTTTAGCTCAGGGTAAATCTTTTTTGGGGGGGAAATTTATTAAGTTTTTACGTTTTGAAATCCAATATCCGTCTCCCTCCACTCCAGCAGTGCCAGAGGTACCAATGACACTCCGCCACCTCCTCTGCTACAGGTTGAGAATAAGGGATAAACCTATTAGGACTGAGGTGAGGAGCAATTTCTTCGCCCAGAGAGCGGTGAATCTGGGGAATTCGCAACCACAGAAAGTAGTTGAAGCCAAAACGTTGTGTGATTTCAAGAAGGAATTAGATTTAGCTCTTGGGGCTAAAGGGATCAAGGGATATGGGGGGGAAGGCGGGATCAGGGTATTGAACTCGATGATTTGCTTTCTTCTTCTTCTGCTTCCTGGGCAGTCCCGCAGGGTCGCGGATGACTTGCTTCCACCCCAGGAAGATAGGTCCTCCGGTGGCTGAATAGTCCAATCCTGGATCTGCGGTCACTGCCACAGGTTCGGCAGGTGGTGCTCGCTGAGGTGGGTGGGTGGGGTGCACTGGATTCTGCGCTCTCCTTCCGCTGTTCACCTTTAATCTCCGCGTGCTCCACCCCTGTGACGCTCGAGATGATTGCTGCCTTCGTGGATGCTTCTTCTCCAGGTTGTGCGTTCTAAGACAAGCGATTCCCATGTGTCGATGGGAATGTTGCATTGAGTTAGGGAGGCTTTCAGAGTGTCCACATAGCATTTCCTCTGCCCTCCTAGTGACCGCTGGCCATTGCGGAGCTCGGAGTAGAGCACTTGTTTCGGGAGTCTTGCGTTGGGCATGCGGGCAATGTGGCCCGCCCTTCGCAGCTGGTCAAGCGTGACCAGTGCCTCGATACTGAGCATATTGGCCTAGGAGAGGACGCCCATGTTGGTATGCCTATGCTGCCAGTAGACTTGCAGTGTTGGAGGGCATTTTGTAATACTGGACTGTGATATAAATTATAGGTGGCCCTGTAACTACATTTGTGCTCCTATATTACTTTTGAATAGTTCTGATGAAACAAAAGGTACTCATTGGTTTAGATGCCTGTTTAGAAGAGGCAATTTGTAGAAATAGATAGTGTATACACAATGCTGTTAATATCAGAACAGACACAAAATGGCTGTTAGCTATTTTGTGATACTAAAGACACAAAATGGCTGAACTAGCCACATTCCCTATAAACTGTCTCATGAGAACCAACCATGGGTATGTATCGGGAGTATCCCAACAGCCGCTGATAACAGCTTCACAGAACAAGACATGCAATGTATCCTTGATAAAGCTCAAGGTCTACAGCTGTAGACAGGACACATCCTTATGTCAGTTTTGAATGACTTCTGTATGAAGTTAGGGGCGGGTAATACGACACCCACTTTAACCATATATGTGATAATTGGGATGCTAGGAAAATTGATTGACTGCATGTAATAAGTGTGACGCGAATAGAGTTGATTGATTGTATGTAAATGAGAACACAAACCAATTCCACCCCTTGAATCTGTATATTCACCCGTGTGAGCTTTAGCTCAAGTGAGAGAAGGTGCTGTCAAAGGCTGCGGAGTCTGAGACATTTTCTCCCAGAATTCTGACATAATGAACTGTTTTTTAAAAAACTTATACTCAGGCCTTCGTGTGAATATTTTCACCTCTAACAGCAGTATAGGAACATAGGAATTAGGAGTAGAAGTCGGCAATTCAGTCCTTCGAGCCTGCTCCGACATTCAATCAGATCATGGTTGATTTATCGCTGGTCTCAAATCCACCTCCCTCCCTGTTGCCCAGATCCCTTTAACCCGTTTTTAAAATCAGAAATATATCTATCTCCTTCTTGAAATCATTTAATGACTCCGATTCCACTGCACTACGGAGCAGCAAGTTCCACAAAGTCACCACCCTCTGCCAGGAGTAGTTCCCCCTCATCTCAGTTCTAAATCTACACCTCTCAACCTATATCTGTGACCTCTTCTAGATTGCCGCATAAGGGCAATCATTTAGTCTATGTTACTGTGTCAATCCCATTGAGTGTTTTATACATTTCAATTACATCCCCTCTCATCCTTCTAAACTCCAGCGAGTATGAGCCCAAACTGTTTAATCTCTCCTCATACGTCAACCCGTTCATCCCCGGAATCATTCTGGTGAACTTCCTCTGAACTGCCTCCAATGCCACCACATCCTTCCTCAAATAAGGAGACCTAAACTGGACCCAATACTCCAGATGTGGTCTCACCAGCACCCTATACAATTACAACAACACTTCTCTACTTTTATACTCTAGTCCTTTTGCAAATAAACACTAACATTCCATTTTGTTTTTAATTGCATGCTGTGCCTGCAGACCGACTTTCTGCGATTCATGAACAAACACATCCAGATCCCTCTGCACAGACCCATTCTGAATCTGCTTTCCATTTATAATTTGTCCGACTATTTTTTTGGACAAAATGGGTAACCTCGCACCGAGCTACATTAAACTCCATCTGCCAAACTTTGACCCAACCTCCGAGCCTATCTATATCCATCTCCTCTTCATTGCCTGCTTTCCTACCTGTTTTAGTATCATCCGCAAATTTTGCTATGTTCCACTCTGTCCCGGCTTGCAGATCATTCATATAGGTCGTAAACTGTTGCGGTTCGAGGACTGACGCCTGCGGCAGCCCGCTAGTTATAGTTCGCCAGCCAGAGAAGGATCCATTTATCCCGACTCTCTGCTTTCTGTCAGTCAGCCAATCCTCAGTCCAATCTAGCGCTCTACCCTAGTATTTTGCGCAGGTAGAGTTGGTGATATCTCTCCAGGGATTTAAGGTGCCTGCTGTACATTGTCTATGTTTCTGATGCAGACAGGAGGGTGGGGACCACGGCTGCTCTGTGGACCGTGAGCTTGGTGCTGGATTTGAGGTCTCGGTCTTCAAACACGCTGTTCCTCAGGCACCCGAAGACCGCACTGGCGCGTTGTGTCAATGTTGGATTTAGTCGTCAATGTCTGCTCGCTTCAAGAGGAGGCTCCCGAGGTATGGGAAATGATCCAGATTGCCCAAGGGCTCACTATGGGTATTGATTGTTGGGGGCGGGGGCGGTTCTGTATAGCAGGAGTGGGCTGGCAAAGAATCTTTGTTTTCCGGATGTTTAATCTGAGGTCCTTTATCTCATGTGTCTCGGTGAATGCGTTGACGATGGTTTGTATCTCAACTTCTGAATGTGCGCACACCCAGGCATCGCCTGTGTACCTCAGCTCGATGACAGAAGTTGGGGCGGTCTTGGGTTTGGCCTGGAGGCGTCAGAGGTTGAACAGTTTCCCGCTTCCCTGGTAGGCGAGTTCCACTCCAGCGGGGAGCTTCAGGGTGACGGGGAAGAGTGTTGCTGCAAGGAAGATGGGGAAGAGCGTTGGGACGATGACGCAGCCCTGTTTGAGCCCAGTTTGCACACGTATTGGGTCTGTGGTGGCTCTGTTGGTGAGGATTACGGTTTGCATGTCATCGTGGAGCAAGTGGAGAATGGTGACGAATGTCTGTGGGCAGCTGAATTTGAGGAGGATGTTCCCCAATCCCTCACGGTCAACAGAGTCGAAGGCCTTTGGGAGATCGAAGAAGGTCATGTACAGAGGTTGATGCTGCTCCCTGCATTTTTCCTGGATTTGTCGCTCGCTGACGATCATGTCCATTGAGCCTGCTGATGGGCGAAAACCGCACTGAGACTCAGGGAGGACCTCTTCAGCCACGTGTGGCGGTTGACAAGTATTCCTGCGATGGCCTTTCCCATGGTGGAGTGTCGGGAAATCTGTCTGTAATTTACCCAGTTGGACCTGTCTCCCTTCTTGAATTTGGACACAATTGAGGCATCTCTGAGATCACCCAGCATGCTCTCTCCCTTCCAGACAAGAGTGACGAGGTTGTGGACTCTTGACAAGCGTGCATCTCTGCCGCAGTTTAGTGCTTCTGCGGGGATTCCATCTGCACCAGGGGCCTTGTTGTTTTCAGCTGTCACATGGCCTATTCGACCTCAGGGCGAGCTGGGGGTTGTGCTGAGACGGTGGCGGTTAGCGGGTTGCGGGATGGTGTCGAGGCGCTTGTGTCAAAGGCTGTGCCTTTTGTGAGAAGGTCCGTGAAGTGTTTTCTGGAGTGGCCGTTGACTGTCTCTCTGTCTTTGACGAGCACCTCTCGGATTTTGGCCCTCAGTGGGGTAGATCCCTGGGTACTCAGACCGAAGATGGTTTTGAATGTGCTGGAGGAGCCTGCGCACATTCTGGTTGTCGACGAGTTGTTGAGTCTCCTGCATTCTTTCCACTCACCATCTATTCTTTAGGTCATGGGTTCTTTGTTACACCTCGGCACTTCAGTTGTCTGTAGGCGGAGCAGGCTTAAAGGGCCGAATGGCCTCCTCCTGCTTCTATTCCTTAGCCCTGATTAGCTCTACCCCACCTCGACCCATTTGTTTTCATCCCATTTCATTTTAACTGTCTTTTACCATTTCTTTCTTTCTTGTCTTTCTTTATATATATTTAACCCCCCCCCCCCCCCAATCTTATCCACATTTCCTTACCCTCTCTTCCCTTTGCTTCCCCTTTCCCCTCCCCCCACATCTACATCTGTCACAGTTCACCCTCTGATAGTACATAGTACATAGAACATTCAGTGATGTTAGTTTCCCTGCTAACATTGGCCTTTCACACCTTTTGTTCTCTCTGGGGACTCTCTTTCCCCTTGGTTTCTGTGGCCATTAGCAACCAATTTCCCTGGGTTTCTGTGGCTATGACTCATCTTTCATTCTCACTCCACAGTATAAATATTTCCCACTTTCTCTGTCTGTTAGCTTTGACAAAGTGTCAAAGATCCAGCAGAGGGCAGTAGAGCAGAGCTGCTGATTGGCTGTTGCAAGGGAAATTTGCATACCTCCGTTGTGGTCACCCTAACTTGAAGGTGTACCTGAGCTAGAGACCCTAGCTGTTCGAGTGAAGACAAGCATCCAACAGAGGGCAGTAGAGCAGAGCTGCTGATTGGCTGTTGCAAGGGAAATTTCCATACCTCCATTGTGGTCACCCTAACTTTAAGGTGGTTTGTGGAGGAGCTGTTGTCAAGTGACACTTAAACCCGAAACACTTCTTCAGTGTTTCCCTCCCTACCCCCTCCTCTAACCAAAAAAAAAACCGCTGTAAAGATCAAGAGGAAGGCTCGAGGTCAGGTAGAAGTCGAAAGAAGTTGAACCGTGATGCCACAGCCTGCAGGTAAGGGACTGGCTGGTGACTGGTAAGTAGTTGTTCTTTTATTTTCCCTCAGGTGTTATCATGCAGGGCGCAGAGGTTGCTGAGTGAGTGCTTGCTGAGAAGGGGAGTGAATAACAGGTAAGCTCTTTCTTTCTTTTTCTCTTTTTTATCTAGAGGGGATGGCAGGGAAGGTAGTGCAATGTTCCTCCTGCAGAATGTTTCAGGTGAGGGACGCCGACAGTGTCCCTGCTGATTTCATCTGTTGGAAGTGCACCCATCTCCAGCTCCTCAGAAACCGCGTTAGGGAACTGGAGCTGGAGCTGGATGAACTTCGGATCATTCGGGAGGCAGAGGTGGTCATAGATAGAAGGTTCAGGGATGTAGTTACTCCGGAGGATAAAGATAGATGGGTGATGGTTAGAGGGGCTGGGAGGAAGCAGTCAGTACAGGGATCCCCTGTGGTCGTTCCCCTTAGTAACAAGTATACCGCTTTGGATACAGTTGGGGGGGGGCTTACCAGGGTTAAGCCATGGGGTGCAGGTCTCTGGCATAGAGTCTGTCCCTGTTGCTCAGAAGGGAAGAGGGGAGAGGAGTAGAGTATTAGTCATTGGAGACTCCATAGTTAGGGGGATAGATAGGAGATTCTGTAGGAACGAGAGAGACTCACGGTTGGTGTGTTGCCTCCCAGGTGCCAGGGTGCGTGATGTTTCGGATCATGTTTTCGGGATCCTGAAGGGGGAGGGGGAGCAGCCCCAAGTCGTGGTCCACATAGGTACCAACGACATAGGTAGGAAAATGGATAGGGATGTAAGGCAGGAATTCAGGGAGCTAGGGTGGAAACTTAGATCTAGGACAAACAGAGTTATTATCTTTGGGTTGTTGCCCGTGCCACGTGATACCGAGACGAGGAATAGGGAAAGAGAGGAGTTGAACGCGTGGCTATAGGGATGCTGCAGGAGGGAGGGTTTCAGATTTCTGGATAATTGGGGCTCATTCTGGGGCCGGTGGGACATCTACAAATGGGATGGTCTACACCTGGACCAGAGGGGTACCATTATCCTGGGGGGGGAAATTTGCTAATGCTCTTCGGGAGGGTTTAAACTAGATCAGCAGGGGCTTTGGGAACCTGAATTGTAGCTCCAGTATACAGGAGGTTGAGAGTAGTGAGGTCATGAGTAAGGTTCTAAAGTTGCAGGAGTGTACCGGCACGCAGGAAGGTGGTTTAAATTGTGTCTTCTTCAATGCCAGGAGCATCCGGAATAAGGTGGGTGAACTTGCGGCATGGGTTGGTACCTGGGACTTCGATGTTGTGGCCATTTCGGAGACATGGATAGAGCAGGGACAGGAATGGTTGTTGCAGGTGCCGGGGTTTAGATATTTCAGTAAGCTCAGGGGAGGTGGTAAAAGAGGGGGAGGGGTGGCATTGTTAGTCAAGGACAGTATTACGGTGCAGAAAGGACATTTGATGAGGACTCGTCGATTGTGGTAGTATGGGCTGAGGTTAGAAACAGGAAAGGAGAGATCACCCTGTTAGGGGTTTTCTATAGGCCTCCGAAAAGTTCCAGAGATGTAGAGGAAAGGATTGCAAAGATGATTCTGGATAGGAGCAAAGGCAACAGGGTAGTTGTTATGGGGGACTTTAACTTTCCAAATATTGACTGGAAACGCTATAGTTCGAGTACTTTAGATGGGTCCGTATTTGTCCAATGTGTGCAGGAGGGTTTCCTGACACAGTATGTAGATAGGCCAACGAGAGGCGAGGCCGTATTGGATTTGGTACTGGGTAATGAACCAGGACAGGTGTGAGATTTGGAGGTAGGTGAGCACTTTGGTGATAGTGACCACAATTCGATAACGTTTACTTTAGTGATGGAAAGGGATAGGTATATACCGCAGGGCAAGAGTTATATCTGGGGGAAAGGCAATTATGATGCGATGAGGCAAGACTTAGGATGCATCAGATGGAGAGGAAAACTGCAGGGGATGGGCACAATGGAAATGTGGAACTTGTTCAAGGAACAGCTACTGCGTGTCCTTGATACGTATGTACCTGTCAGGCAGGGAGGAAGTGGTTGAGCAAGGGAACCGTGGTTTACTAAGGCAGTCGAAACACTTGTCAAGAGGAAGAAGGAGGCTTATGTAAAAATGAGACATGAAGGTTTAGTAAGGGCGCTCGAGAGTTACAAGTTAGCTAGGAAGGACCTAAAGAGAGAGCTACGAAGAGCCAGGAGGGGACATGAGAAATCTTTGGCAGGTAGGATCAAGGATAACCCTAAAGCTTTCTATAGATATGTCAGGAATAAAAGAATGACGAGGGTAAGAGTAGGGCCAGTCAAGGACAGTAGTGGGAAGTTGTGCTTGGAGTCCGAGGAGATAGGAGAGGTGCTAAATGAATATTTTTCGTCAGTATTCACACAGGAAAAAGACAATGTTGTCGAGAAGAATACTGAGATTCAGGCTACTAGACTAGAAGGGCTTGAGGTTCATAAGGAGGAGGTGTTAACAATTCTGGAAAGGGTGAAAATAGATAAGTCCCCTGGGCCAAATGGGATTTATCCTAGGATTCTCTGGGAAGCTAGGGAGGAGATTGCTGAGCCCATGGCTTTGATCTTTAAGTCATCTTTGTCAACAGGAATAGTGCCAGAAGACTGGAGGATAGCAAATGTTGTCCCCTTGTTCAAGAAGGGGAGTAGAGACAACCCCGGTAACTATAGACCAGTGAGCCTTACCTCTGTTGTGGGCAAAATCTTGGAAAGGTTTATAAGAGATAGGGTGTATAATCATCTGGAAAGGAATAATTTGATTAGACATAGTCAACACGGTTTCGTGAAGGGTAGGTCGTGCCTCACAAACATTATTGAGTTCTTTGAGAAGGTGACCAAACAGGTGGATGAGGGTAAAGCAGTTGATGTGGTGTATATGGATTTCAGTAAAGCGTTTGATAAGGTTCCCCACGGTAGGCTACTGCAGAAAATACGGAAGCATGGGATTCAGGGAGATTTAGCAGTTTGGATCAGAAATTGGCTAGCTGGAAGAAGACAAAGGGTGGTGGTTGATGGGAAGTGTTCAGACTGGAGTCCAGTTACTAGTGGTGTACCACAAGGATCTGTTTTGGGGCCACTGCTGTTTGTCGTTTTTATAAATGACCTGGAGGAGGGCGTAGAAGGATGGGTGAGTAAATTTGCAGATGACACTAAAGTCGGTGGAGTTGTGGACAGTGCGGAAGGATGTTACAAGTTACAGAGGGACATAGATAAGCTGCAGCGCTGGGCTGAGAGGTGGCAAATGGAGTTTAATGCAGAAAAGTGTGAGGTGATTCATTTTGGAAGGAATAACAGGAAGACAGAGTACTGGGCTAATGGTAAGATTCTTGGCAGTGTGGATGAGCAGAGAGATCTCGGTGTCCATGTACATAGCTCCCTGAAAGTTGCCACTCAGGTTGAGAGGGTTGTTAAGAAGGCGTACAGTGTGTTAGCTTTTATTGGTAGAGGGATTGAGTTTCGGAGCCATGAGGTCATGTTGCAGCTGTACAAAACTCTGGTGCGGCCGCATTTGGAGTATTGCGTGCAATTCTGGTCGCCGCATTATAGGAAGGATGTGGAAGCATTGGAAAGGGTGCAGAGGAGATTTACCAGAATGTTGCCTGGTATGGAGGGAAGATCTCATGAGGAAAGGCTGAGGGACTTGAGGCTGTTTTCGTTAGAGAGAAGGTTAAGAGGTGACTTAATTGAGGCATACAAGATGATCAGAGGATTGGATAGGGTGGACAGTGAGAGCCCTTTTCCTCGGATGGTGATGTCTAGCACGAGGGGACATAGCTTTAAATTGAGGGGAGATAGATATAAGACAGATGTCAGAGGTAGGTTCTTTACTCAGAGAGTAGTAAGGGCGTGGAAGGCCCTGCCTGCAACAGTAGTGGACTCGCCAACACTAAGGGCATTCAAATGGTCATTGGATAGACATATGGACGATAAGGGAATAGTGTAGATGGGCTTTAGAGTGGTTTCACAGGTCGGCGCAACATCAAGGGCCGAAGGGCCTGTACTGCGCTGTAATGTTCTATGTTCTATGTCACCTGGTCTCGAAACGTCAGCTCTTTTCTCTCCCCACAGATGCTGCCAGACCTGCTGAGATGTTCCAGCATTTTCTCTTTGGTTTCTATTTTTTATGTATCTTTCTATGTGAGGGAGCGGGGAGCCCGAGGACATTCATGATTGAGGTCTGTATAAAGTCGGCCAGGTATTGAACTGACAGAGCAGACCCGGCTGAGATCTGATATATATTGTCAATATAATTGCCTTTCAATCAACCAAGTTTTCTTTTTATAAACTCGGTTAGGACTCATTCGTGGCCTATTCAACCGGTCTTTCAGGGTAATCTTCCAATGGGAGGGACAGGTTAGGTGTGTCGTGTGTTATGCAAACTGTGGTATTATCAGGTATTACAGTACCCAAGAGGCTGAAGACCATTGGTTAAACCTAGGAGTTTACCATTGGCTGTTGGTACGTAGCTCCGCCTTGACGGGCGGGGTATAAGAACCGGTGCCGTCCCAGCAGCCCTCACTTTCTGTACCGAAGCTGCTGGGGAACAGTTCTAATCGATTAAAGCCTTCAGTTATGTTACAACCTCGTCTTTGAGTTTGATTGATCGTGCATCACAAACCACCTGTGCTTTCATTTTTAGCTTAGACAAATGATTAATGTGGGTGACATGGGATGGATTAAAATTATGAGGTGTCGGGTGGAGGGGAATATAAATATTTTAACTTCTGGCGTCCGTACATTCCACCTCCCCTTGTAAAATGTTAGGCTTGGCAACTGTTTGAACATGTAAACTGTTACCCTCTTTAGAGAATTGTGTTTGCGTTCTGTCCAGTCATTTCCCAGCATTTGCCACACTGTTGAAGTTTAACAGAAACAATTTACATTGGTGTAGAGTCTTTAACAGAACAAAATGTCCCCAGATGCTTCACAACAGTTTTATCAGGGCCAGCATCTTGGTCAATTGGTATTTTAAGCAGCTTCTTAAAAGGGGAATGAGCGGAGAGAGAGAGAGAGAGAGGCGGAGAGGTTTTGAGAAAGACTCTCTCACTCTGTGCTGCGATCGTTCTGTGGGGCCTAGTGTTGGGCCTAGAAGCCTGAAGGCATGCTTCCAGTGGTAGAGGCAAAAACACGGAGCCCATACAAGAGGCCGGAGTGGGAGTAACACAATAGCCGGGACTCCCTGACCCCGCCACGGTCCATAGAATCCCTATAATGCAGAAGGAGGCCATTCGGCCCATCAAGTCTGCACCGACCCTCCAAAAAAGAACCCTCTCCTGGGCCCATTCGCCAGCCCTATCCCCATAACCCCCTAACATGCACACCTATATACACTCAGGGGAAATTTATCATGGCCAACCCACCTAACTTGCACATTTTTGGACTTTGCTGACAATGAATGGACCTTTGACTTACAGCTCCCCAAATTTTTCCATTCACGCCCCCTGATGGGTTCTGCCCAGGTATCCCTGGCCTGAGTTCTCGGAGTGGTGCTGGCGGGCTGGAGGAAGTGTCGAGGGATAAGGCCATGGAGTGATTCGAACACAAGGATAAGAATTTTAAAATTGAGGTGTTTGTTCTACAGGAGATACTGATAATAATCTTCATTGTCACAAGCAGGCTTACATTAACACTGCAATGAAGTTATTGTGAAAAGCCCCTGAAGCTCCATTGACAGTCCTTTCCGAACCCTGACTTCGACCATCTCGAAGGACAAGAGCAGCAGATAGCTGGGAACACCACCACCTGGAAATTCCCCTCCAAGTCACTCACCACCCCCACTTGGAAATATATTGCTGCTCCTTCACTGTCACTGGGTCAGAATCACGGATCTCCCTCCCTAACAGCACAGAAAGAATGAAGGAAAAACCAATATGGGCAATGAATGGTGTCATTACCTTGAATTTTGCCTTGGTTGTTAACCTCTGCCAACCCTTCAAAGTAACCAGTCAGATGCAGGAGGCCCGGGAATCTGCAGCGCCCCCCCCCCACCCCCCGGCGATTCTCCGCCCCGCGATGGGCCGAGTGGCCTCCCGTTTTCGGCCGGTCCCGCCGCCGTAAATCAAACCAGGTCCATACCGGCGGGACCTGGCTCTGCGGGTGGCCTGCAGAGTATTCAGGGGGGGGGGGGGGGGGGGGGGGATCTGGCGCCGGGGGGGGGGGGCCCACGGTGACCTGGGCCGCAATCGGGGCCCACCGATCCACGGGCAGGCCTGTGCCGTGGGGGGCACTCTTTCCCTGCGTGCCGGCCGCTGTAACAGTCCACCATGGCCGGCAGGCGCCGATCATTACGAACTGAGATGAGGAGAAATGTCTTCGCTCTCAGCGTTGTGAATCTTTGGAATTCTCCATCCCAGAGGGTTGTGGATCCTGCATCGTTGAATATATTTAAGGCTGGAGTGGACAGGCCTTCGGTCTCTCAGGGGATTAAGGGATGCGGAGAGAGGGCGGGAAAATGGAGGAATTTAAAAACAAGGGTGAGAATTTTAAAATTGAGGCACCGGGTGACTGGGAAACGATTCACATGGGGTGAGCAAAGGGTGTCGGAAAATGGGATTCACTGCGAATTAGGATATCGGCAGCGGAGTTTACCAGATGTCGGACAACTTTCAATCTCTCCTTCAAGATGCTACTCTTCATGTGTGACCACATTCAATGATGTCAAGCAGACATGGCAGAACGTGATCCTGCCCTCACCTAACGGCTACACACACACGCGCATGTTTCCGAGAGAGGTTTCCCCTCAGAGCGGCGGGAATCTGTGGAATTCTTTACCTCAGAGAGCTGCCGTGGCGTGGTTGTTAAGTTCAAGATGTGGAGATGCCGGCATTGGAATGGGGTGGGCCCCGAAAGCTAGTGACTGCAAACAAACCCGTTGTAACCTGGTGGTGTAAGACTTCTTACTGTTACGTTCAAGGCTGGGATAGGCAGATTTCTAATCAGTCAGCGAATCAAGGGTGATGGGGATAAGGTGGGAAAGTGGGGTTGAGGATTATCACATCAGATCAGTTGTGATCTCATTGAGTGGAGGAGCAGATGCGATGGGCCGAACGGCCTATTTATGCTCCTGCGTTTCTGGATTCAATTCACTTCAATCAGGATGAGATCTGTTGCAGCCAGAAATGAAACGATGATGCACATGTGACTAATGGACTGTCATTTTCCATCTATTTCTGCATCGTAGTTGCAGCCAAATCACCTATCACCACATTAATCTTCCGCAACTTGCAGTTCCCACGTTTTCAGTTTGGAATCCAGGATACCCTTGCTCAGCGAGTCGCTTTACAAATGCCACGACCCCCACTTGCGTTTCCGCTTTGACAGGTGGACATGGCCTGCATTATGTACCATTAATTTATCCAGAAATAGAAACATGGGGCGCGATTCTCCACTCCCGCGCCGGTTGGGAGAATCGCCTGGGCCGCCAAAATTTCCCGGGACGCCGGTCCGACGCCCTCCCGCGATTCTCCCAAGCGGCGGGAACGGCCCGGTCAAGTTCTGCTGGCTGCAGGCCGGAGAATCGCCGGAGACACCCAAAATGGTGATTCTCCGGCACCCCCACTATTCTCAGGCCTGGATGGGCCGAGCGGCCAGGCCAAAATGGCGGGTTGCCCCCGGCGCGGTCCACAGCTGGTCGCTGCCGTCGGGAACAGCGCGCGAACGCTGGGGGGGTGGCCTGCGGGGGGGGGGAATCCTGCACCGGGGGGTACCTCAAATGTGGGGTGGCCCGCGATCTGTGCCCACCGATCGTCGGGCCGTCCTCACTGAAGGAGGACCTCCTTCCTTCCGCGGCCCCGCAAGATCCGTCCGCCATCTTCTTGCGGGGCGGACTTAGAGAGGACGGCAACCACGCATGCGCGGATGACGTCTGTTATGCGGCACCGGCCGCGTCATCTATGCGGCGCCGCTTTTACGCGGGCGACAAGGCCTGGCGTGGGTAGATGACGCGGCCCCGATACTGGCCCATTGTCAGGGCCTGAATCGGTCGGGATCGGGGCCGTTTCGTGCCGTCGTGAACCTCGACGGAGTTCACGACGGCGCGGCCACTTCGGCGCGGGAGTGGAGAATCCCGCCCGTGGCCTTTGCCTGTGACTGCTTCTCCTCACTTCAATACCTCCTCGGGAAACCTTCACCCAACCTTCCTTTGCCCTTTCCCAGACACCGCTTTCCTCGGTGGCGTGGGACGGCAGTGTGCGTTTGGATTGATATTATCAGCAGCGTGGGACGGGCTTGGTGGACCTGCCCATCTGTTTATATGTGCAGCCTCGCTCGGTGTATTGGCTCAGAGTGTTCACCCAGACAGTAGCTGAGCCCAGACAACAACCAGTCCCAATCGCCCCCCCCCCCGCCCCGTGGTGAACTCGCATCTTCATCATCGGCTCCGTGACATGATCCATGAACACGCCAGCCAACACCCAGTTAGTTCATAGAATCATAGAATTTACAGTGCAGACGGAGGCCATTCAGCCCATCGAGTCTGCACCATCCCTCGGAAAGAGCACCACATTTAAACCCACACTTCCAACCTATCCCCGTAACCCCACCGAAACTTTTTGGACACTAAGGGGCAATTTAGCACGGCCAATCCACCTAACCTTTCCGTCTTTGCACTGTGGGAGGAAACCGGAGCAACCGGAACACGCAGACACGGGGCGAACGTGCAGACTCCGCACAGACATTGGCCCGAGCCGGGAATCGGACCTGGGAATCTGGAGCTGTGAAGCAACTGTGCTAACCACTGTGCTACCGGGCTGCCCACATTTCACTTTCTGTCAATGTTTATTTCCAGCTGTTAACCAACCCACATTTAAGTTATTGAAATAACGTGACCCTCATAACGTAAGAACGTCTGGAAAATGGACGGGCAGGTAGAAGGTCACCCTTGTTCGTCCAGCCTGCCCCGCCCCCATTCGACCGCAATCCCTCACACTGCAGAAGGTATAGACTTCACAAGACTGTCTTGTCTCCTGGGAGAGGTGAATAAACAGGTGGATATGAACATACGAGTTAGGAGCAGGAGTAGGCCACTCGGCCCCTCGAGTCTGCTCCGCCATTTAATACGATCGCGGCTGACCTGATTGGAACCTCAATCCACATTCCTGCCACCCGATGATGACCTTTCACCCCTCCCGTTAACCAAGAATCTACCCAGCTCTGCCTTAAAACTGTTCAAAGGTTTTGCTTCCACTGCCTTTCGCAGAAGAGATCTCCAGAGACTCCGAGAGGAAACATTTCTGCTCACCTTCTCAGGGTGGGTAGGAAGCACCGTGCCCCTGACGCCAACCTCTGTCCCACGCGCCCCGTAGCCTACACCCCACCCCTCCCCCACCCTGCACCACATGCCATCACCCATACCGGCCGCCATGGCTGGGTGCCATGGCCACTGAAGCTGTTACCCACCCCCTGAGCTGCTGCTGTTGTCAGACTGTGGGAGTAGGCCGGAGGGGGACCACCAGACCTGGGGCCCCTCACCGTGGCTGAGCAGAGGGCACTGGCCAGGTCAGTGGACCCCAGGAAAGGGCAGTCACCGGGATGGAGGTCCACCATCCCGGAGACGCTCACCTCGGTTAGTGAAGAGGCTCCTGGGACACTATCTGGTGCGCACCGCACAGCTCCTCCGGTACAGCAGGTGGAGGTAGGAATACCCGAGAGGGCGGACGGTCGGTTGGCGGGCCGATCCCAGGGACTCGCTGCCGTCCAGATGGGTTTTGGGCTTGTGGAACGGACGGTCCCAACGATTGTGGAGATGCGGTCGCAGAGCCAGGGACTACGTGAGGGGTAGTCGGCGAGCATCCAGCACCTGCAGGCACAGGTGGAGGAGTCCAACTGGGGGCAGCAGCAGGAGGTGGTGCTGAGCATGTGTGCCACCCAGGCCAACACCTCACGGGTGGCGTCCCAGGTGGAGGCCTGTGGGTGAAGGTTTCGGCCATGGATCAGCATGTCCAGGGCCTGGGACACTCTGTGCAGGCAGTGGCTTAGACCCAGGTCAGGGCTGCCCTATCACAGGCAGCCACACCCCAGAGACACCTGGAAATTGCAGCGGTACTCCTGAGCGAGGGCCAGTCACAGCGGGCCATGGCTGAGGGCATCGGCGGCATTGCCCAGGTGCTGGCAGACGTGGCGCAGACACTGACGAGGTGGCCCAGTCACTGGCTCACGTCACACCAATGCAGAAGGTGGTCACACAGTCGCTGTGGTGGTGATGTGGTGCAGGTCCCAGACGGAGATGGTCCACTCCATGGCCATGTGCGTGCAGACCCTGGTCGAGACGGGCCTCCAGGACTGGCAGCTCCAGGTGGCGGGGAAGCGGCCAGGCCCATCCATCCCGGACACCCCAGAAGACGGCAGCTAAAGGGCACCCAGGTAGCAGGGCGGGAATCACAGCCTTCGTTCTTGTTGTACCACCTGAGGATCCGCCTAGGCGTAGCGATAGGGCTCATAAGGCCAGAAAGTTAGACACCAGTTAGGTTGGCACGGGTGCTGGGCACAGTATAGCATTGGGGGCTAAGGCAGAAACCTTTATATATGTTCACGTTAAACACCTGTTCACAATGTTAAAACCTGCCTCGGTGCTCTGATAAAGGGTGTGATGGTGGCTGATCTGGGCTGGCTGTAGACGGGCGCGGGGGCCGGGGTGGGGGAGTGGGCGGACATTGTGTGTGGCCTTGGGTCAGGGATCATTGTTCAGTCAGTGCTCACAGCTCCAGTGTCCCACTGGAGATTCGATGGGACCGTGTGATGGAATGGCCAGCTCGCATGCAGGGATCACCCAGGTGGACGGTGGTAGGTGCTACCGTGCGCAGGAGTCAGATGTTGGCATAAGATGTGGAACACCAGGGCTCATTGCAGAGCGGGTTGTCATCATCCTCCATCCCATGGACCAGACCCACTGTTACTGCCAACCCGGGGCCCACACCCCGGAGTGCGGCAGGTGTTTTGTTATACGCTTGACGTAGCATAAGCTGCTTCCTTGATGTGCACTCTGACAAAGGAGGGTTCAGACTTGGAGATAGCTTTAACACATTTATTACTGTTAATGATTCTCCCACTTGGATTCAACGCGACTGTTAATCCTGTTGTAGCTACTCAGACTGACGAACCAGTCTGCTACAATCCACGTGGTGGGTGTGATGTTCAATCAACCCTGTGTCTGTACTCACTGAGTGTCTCCACTGGAAAATGGAAGATCATGTCTGCTGTGTCCTTTTATATGGGTTGGTGTAATGCCCTCCTGTGGTAGTGTCACCTCTGTGTGTATCGTGAATGCCCATCGGTCGTGTCCTATCTTATTGACCTATTGGTTGAATGTCTGTGTGTCATGTCTCTGGTGCTCCCTCTAGTGTTTATCTAGTCTACGTGTATTTACATTAACCCCTTGTGTATTTACAGTGATGCATATCACCACAGCAGGTATGTATCATGGAGGCTGTTTCAGGCGGGGATGGGAGTTGGGATGTGGAGGTGGGATGTGGTGTCCATGTCCCTGGCCAATTTACCCCCTCTAGACAATGAACCTGGAGGCAATCAGAGCGTCCCATTCACGCCAGCCCTGTGCACATGTTGTGCGGCCTCCTGTGCCTGCTCGGGCTCCATGCCCTGCCCATCCTCGCCCTCCCCCGCATCCTCCTCGTTGGACGAGGACTGACGTTCATCCTCCTCCTCCAGCACGTCGCCCCACTGCTGCGCGATGTTGTGGAGGACGCAGCAGGCTGCCACAATGCGGGCGAAGCTCCCAGCACCATACTGGAGGACCCCCTCCAGAGCGGTCCAGGCTCCTGAACTGCATCTTCAGGAGGCCGAAGCACCGCTCGATCACGCCCCTGGTCGCTGTTTGGTCATCGTTGTCGCGCATTTCCACGTCAGCCTCAGGATAGGCATCGTCAGCCACGCCCGCAATGGATAACCCCTGTCACCCAGCAACCAACCCCTCAGCCGGAGGGGCGGGGGGGGGGGGGGCCTCGAAGAGGTCAGGAAACATCGAGTGTGCCAGATGAAGCTGTCGTGCAGACGCTGCCCGGGTATCGGACGCAGACGTGGAGACGCAGCTGATGGTCACACACCGACTGCATGTTCATCGCGGTACCTCTTGCAGATTGTGTAGAGAGGCCTGTCATCGGCAGGTGCTCGCAGGGCGACAGGCATCCCGTCGAACACCCCCTGGACCCGGGGCCTCCTGGCGGTGGCGGAGACTAGGACCCGGGGGCACAGCCTTAGAATAAAAGGGAGTCACTTTAGAACAGAGATGAGGAGAAATTTCTTCAGCCAGAGAGTGGTGGGTCTGTGGAATTCATTGCCAGAGAGGGCGGTGGAGGCCGGGACGTTGAGTGTCTTTAAGACAGAAGTTGATAAATTCTTGATTTCTCGAAGAATTAAGGGCTATGGAGAGAGAACGGGTAAATGGAGTTGAAATCAGCCATGATTGAATGGTGGAGTGGACTCGATGGGCCGAATGGCCTTACTTCCGCTCCTATGTCTTATGGTCTTATGGTCTTATACAGCTTCCTCCTCCTCCTCGAGCAGCTCTAGCTCGGACAGCCGCAGGGCATCCCCCAGGGCTGGGTTGGCCGGCAGGAAGGTCATTGAATTCCATTCTCTGCAGGGGGTGGAAGGCCGACATAGTAGCCCAACCAGGTCCACTGGGCTACACGGGGCCCCTGCATGTCCCCCCCTCCCCCATCCCCCCACACCTTGCCCCGTCAGTGCCCGGCACCATGGGAGCCTCTGGCCCTGGCGCCTGGCGCTCTTGCCAGAGATACTGTCGGCTGGCACTGCCAATGCCAGCGGTACTTTGCACGGTCCCCGTCCGGCGTCCCTTACAGGGGCTACTGCGGCCGTTGCCCTTGGGTGGGCTGTGTCATGCCCCGCCTGCGGGTGGCGACCACGTGGCGGGGGGGGGGGTTGTTTTGCATAGGGTGTGGTGCAGGGGTGTTGGGGTGGCGGGTGCAGGTGGTGGTGGTGGGGTGGAGAGTGGGGGCTGGGGTGTGGGAGTGGTGGGGTGGGGGTGCCCATATGGCGGGTGCCACTCTGTAGAACCAGTGCCCAACATGGGTGGTCAGCGGGGGGGGTGGTGTGGGGGGGGGGGGGGGGGGGGGCGCAGGAAGATGGCTGCCTTGCAGGCGCGGCAATGGCGATCCATGTCTGGACACTGCCCCGGTTCCGTGTGGGATC
Organism: Scyliorhinus torazame; assembly: GCF_047496885.1. Taxonomy (NCBI): domain Eukaryota; kingdom Metazoa; phylum Chordata; class Chondrichthyes; order Carcharhiniformes; family Scyliorhinidae; genus Scyliorhinus; species Scyliorhinus torazame. Next base: position 31,827,243 of record NC_092712.1, on the reverse strand, counting down.
ACCCTGGCCCCACAGCCCATCTGCCCCCCCCCCGGTCCAGCCAGTGTCAGGATCTGCAGCCCACGATCACACGTCTCCGTGTCCTACCTCTTCTCTCTCCTTCACGGCCATGGCGTCTGTTTCCTGAGTTTTAATAAGACAAGTGAACCTCGCCATCGGCAATCCCTCCCAGTGGAGGAGGCGCATTGCGGAGGCCCCGGAGAACGCTGGGTCAGGCCTGCCACTGACATGCAAACGCCGTTTACTGTACATGTGGAGTGGAACGCATTGACGCTGTTGTTGGGGCTCCGGACTATTGCGATTTGCCGGGAAACTGGTGCCCGCCATGATTTTGGTGTCAAAACCGTTCTCTGCCCAATCCCCTTTCCCGATTTCCGCGTCTGCCCATGGAGAATCCCGCCCTGTATGTTTTCAGGAAGCGGGTGAGATATAGCACTTGGGGGTGAAGGGGATCAAAGGTTATGGGGAGAAGGCGGGATTAGGCTATGGAGTTGAATGATCAGCCCTGGTTGCCATGATATCCAGGTAAACATCATAGCACATACGTACATACATACAGACGGACAGATCAACGGACCAATCAACCCACACACAACACAACAGCCAATCACAGGCAAGAGCATACACAGTACAAAACAGGGAACACGACACTTCCTGGGCACTCGAGGACGAGACAGCTCAGGGCACAGAGCTCATAGCAAGCCACTCAGACATCCACCATGTGCTGAGTGCCACTACAAGATAGTATTAGGAATAGGTCCACAGATTCAAGGGTGATGATCGAACCTCAGTAACCAGTTTACCACTGTAAATAAATGTTAGCAATAAAACTGAGTTGTACCATTCGCAACCGTGTTGGTTCGTCTGTGTAGCAGAGTACCCAACACTTCATAGGACCAGGAGTAACTGGGGAACCTACCGACAAATCCTCCGGAATCTGCCATCCTGCACCATGGACACCGTCAACACACCACAGCTGCTGCAAGTTGCTGGAAACCTCGGCGTTAATTGGACGCTGTTAAAGCAGCGCTTCCAGCTCTTTCTGGAAGCCAACGAAAAGGAGAGCGCCTCGGACACCAGAAAGATCGCCATCCTCCTCACCATGGCAGGTCAACACGCCATCCATGTCTACAACTCCCTGGTGTTCGCGGAAGGCGAGGACAAGACCAAGTACAAGACGGTCCTTCTCAAGCTCGACCAACACTTCAACGTCGAGGTCAACGAGAGCTTCGAGAGGTATCTCTTCCAGCAGCGCCTGCAAGGTAAGGATGAGCTCTTTCAGTCATTCCTGACGCATCTCTGTATCCTCGCGCAGTCCTGCGGTTACGACACCACCTCCGATTCCATGATTCAGGACCAGATCGTTTTTGGGGTCACCTCGGGCACCCTACGCCAGCAGCTTTTAAAAATAAAAGGCCTCACCTTAGCCTCCGCAATCGAAGCCTGTGTCCTGCACGAAAACGCGACTAGCCGCTATACCCAATTTCAGGCGGCCGAATCGGCGCGGCAGGGGTCCTACGTGGCCGGATCGGCGAGGCAGGCATCCTACGAGGCCGAACGGGTCCAGGCGATCGAGTTTCTCCCGGCCCACGGTCCGGACGAGGGCTGCCATTTTGCGCGCTTTTCGAGGCCTCCCGCGCTTGTGCGCGCCAAAAACGACAGCAACACTGAGGGACGTGATGCGCAGGCGCTCTCGACGCAAGACCGAACTGCGCATGCGCGGTGGTGCAATGAATGCCATGACGTCACGCCGTGCGGCAACTGTGGAGCTGCACATTTAAAGCGGCAATGTCCCGCAAGAACCCGACAATGCCTACGCTGTGGCAAGGTGGGCCACTACGCTGCTTACTGTCGAGCAGCTCAACCTGCCAATGTTCCCCAACTCCGACAACCTCGCAGGGACGTGCGGACCATTCAGCTTCCTTACTACGAGTCGTGCCCAGACGATATCCAGACCAGTGACACAGATGACCGGGACGCCTTCCGTGTTGCGGTCATTGATGGGAACCGGATGTCTCCAGCCAGGACCCACCAGCCGATGCAAGTTAACACTGTCAATCCGGGTGATGAATGGTGTGCCACCCTAATGGTCAACCGATCACCGATAACATTCCGTCTGGACACTGGCGCCTCTGCCAACCTCCTAGCATGGTCAGCCTTCTACGCCATGAAGGTCAGACCACCAATTCGGCCGTCCCGTTGCAAGATGGTCGACTACAACGGGAACGTTATCCCGGCTATGGGATCCTGGCAGATCCAGGTGACACACAACACACACACGGCCACACTCTCATTCGAGATAGTTGGATCATTAAAAGACTCCACCTCGTGCAACGAGTCCACACTCTGTCTCCAGAATAGGTCCACAGATTCAAGGGTCATGATCGAACCTCAGTAAACAGTATACAACTGTAAATAGATGTTTGAAATAAAACTGAGTTGTACCATTCGCAACCGTGTTGGTTCGTCTGTGTAGCAGAGCACCCAACACTTCAGTGGTTATAATGAATGGTGGAGCAGGCTCGAAGGGCCGAATGGCCTCCTCCTGCTCCTATTTTCTGTGTTTCTATGTGGCCGTCAATGTCAAGGCCAGCATTTTTTGTCCTTGAACAGAGTGGATTGCTGGGTCATTCTAGAGGGCATTTAAGGGTCATTGAATCGAGGAGCAGCAACAGGCCATTTGGTCCTTCGAGTCAAATGCGTTGCTGTGAGTCTGGAGTCACATGTAGGCCTGGCCTGGTGAGGACGGCAGATTTCCTTCCCGAAGGGACATTAGCGAATGTCACAACGCCCTAGGTTAATGCACAGTCAATTCCAGCCCCACTTGACCCCGAGTCACAACACAGGTGAAATCAGATTTTATTTAAAATACCCGAGAGCTTGAGCCCAATAAACGTCACACCAGGTTTGTAACTTTAACAAGTAACCATTTATTATGTACAGTATTGTAATTAAATGGACAGAAAATGTAACTGACTATCTAATACCCCTTTCCAAAGCCTCCTTTCTAACTCGCCCACTCTCTATACACACACAAACACACAGACAAACAACACAGAGGAGAAAGGGTGGTGGAAAGGGAAAGAAAGTATCAGTAAAAATAAAAGGATAAGGACCTTTGATGCACTGGGATGACTTCCAGTCAATGTCTTTCTGAAGTTCAGGCTTTAGCTTTGGTACTTCTTTCTTCTAGACTTGAGATGATTCTCTGTGACAAGCTTGTCTAGCTTCTCTGCAGAATCAGCATCATTCCAGGTTCACAGCAAAGGGTGTGCCGGCCACGCACTGCTTTCAGAACCATAGAGCGGCTCCTTCACTTCAGCAAGGAGGAGCGAGACAGACAGACAGACAGACAGACAGACAGACAGACAGACAGACAGTGTTCCTTTCACTTCCAATGTCTCAAATAGTTCTGCCAAGTTCTCTCAGAACACAACATGCAGGAACCAATCACTGACTATAATCAGGTAGAACACTGTCCCTGACCAACCCATCAGTTGTCAGTTAACCAATTGAACTCGCTCCCTCCACAACCTGGTTCCTAAGATCCACTCAGTGCCAAAGACTCTGGCTTCTCTTTTGCAAAATACAAAACTTGGGAACATAAGGGCGGCGCGGTGGCACAGTGGTTAGCACTGCTGCCTCACAGCGCCTGGGAGCCGGTTCGCTTCCCACCTCGGGTGACAATGCGGAATTTGCACTTTCTCCCCGCGTCTGCGTGGGTTCCCTCCGGCTGCTCCGGTTTCCTCCCACAGTCCAAAGATACGGGGTTAGGTGGATTGGCCATGATGAATTGCCCCTAAATCTCCGAAGGCTGGGTGGGGTTACTGGGATAGGCAGGGTGATTGGGCCGAAGTAGGGTACTCTTTCGAAGGGTCGGTGCAGACTTGATGGGCTGAATGACCTCCTGCTGCACTGTAGGGATTCTATGATTCAGTGTCCTGTCAAGCAGGCTGTTTAAACTGTGCATCTTCTGCTTAAAGGCACATCGCGATTATGGGTCCATGGACCAAAATAATAAAAATAAAATACAACAAATGGGAGCAAAGGAAATAAACAGGAAGGACTCTTACACAAACCGGATGTGTTGTTGTGACACTCGGCAACAGTTTCATGGTCGTTATTACTTTTTAAAAATTCCAGATCTTATTAATTGAAGTTAAATTGCACCACAGTGGGATTTGAACCCATGTCCTCAGATCACTAGGCTTGTGGATGACTAGTTCAGTAACATTATCCTGATTGCAACATCTCCCAGCTCTTAAAGTGGGGGCTACTAGTGGAAGTAAGTCTGTGGGATGTACTTGTTTTTAATGGCTGTGTGGTTACCATGTGGGAGGCAGCTTGGCTCAGGAAGAAAGGCACTTTTAACCCTTTGTGGTAGTACCAGGTATTGCAGTACCTAAGAGGTGGATGACCATTGGTTAGACCGAGGAGTCTACCATTGGCTGTTGTACGTAGCTCCGCCCTGATAGGTGGAGTATAAGAAACGGTGCCGTCCCAGCAGCCTTCACTTTCTGTACCGAAGCTGCTGGGGAAGAGTTCTAGCAGATTAAAGCCTTCAGTTATGAATCACTTCGTCTTGAGAGTAATTGATCGCGCATCAATTTAATTTGCTACAACTTTAGTTGCAAGGATGGATCTCCGTATCAAATCGGAGTGCCTTCAGCTCAGCCCCCACGTGGACAACTCTGCTGCTATTTTCAAACATTGGCTGGCGTGCTTTAAGGGCTACCTCGACACGGCCGCCGACACCCCCACGGAAGGACAAAAGATGCATCTCCTACGCTCACGGGTCAGCCCTGGGACCTACCCTCTTATCCTGGAGGCGGAGAATTGTGCTGCCGCGATCGAACTGCTCGAAGGACATTATATCCGCCCTGTGAACCAGGTCTACGCTCGTCACCTGCTGGCGACTAGGCGGCAAAGCCCCGAGGAAACATTGGAAGACTTCTACTGAGCGCTGCTGGTGCTGGGCCCAAACTGTGGCTGCCCGCCAGTTTCGGGGTGCGAGCACACGGAATTTTTGAACAGGGATGCTTTCGTGGCAGGCGTGACCTCCCCCGATATCCGCCGAAGACTCCTAGAAAGGGACACTCTGGGACTTAGAGAGGCACGGGCCCTGGCAGGGTCCATGGACGTTGCCTATAAAAACGCGCAGTCCTTTGCGCCCGAACGCGCGATGGCCCGTCGCGTGGCACCCCGCAGCGGCAGCCCCACAAGCCTTCCCCCTGACCCCGCAAGCCTGCGTGGCGAGACGGCCCGCTAACACCGCCGAGCCCCGCTGTTTCTTCTGAGGGCAGGCGAATCATCCCCGCCCGCGCTGCCCGGCCCGCACCGCTGCCTGCAAAGGGTGCGACAAGAAGGGCCACTTTGCGGTGGTCTGCCAGGCCCGCGCCGTGGCCGCGGTCTCCAGCGACTATCGGCAACCCCCCCCTTCAGGCCCCGACCGCCCAGTGCTCACCGCCACCCCCCTATCCGAAGGCCACATGCGACCTGCGGGCGCGGCCATTTTGCCCCCCGGACACCACGCTGGATGGGTGGGCGCCGCCATTTTGTCCCTCGCCGCCGCCATCTTCTTCATCCCCGGACACCATGTGCGAACCATGGGTGACGCCATCTTGGATGGGGCCCCACGCCCCCAGCACAGCCGACTACACGCTGCCCGACCAGAACCCTCAATTACTTCAGCTGGCCTCGGTGACTCTGGACCAGAGTCGGCCGCGGACGCTTGCAACAGCTACAACGACGATCTTCATCAACGGCCACGGGATGTCGTGCCGGATTGACTCTGGGAGCACGGAAAGCTTTGTTCACCCCGACACGGTAAGGCGCTGTTCTCTTGTCACCCATCCCGTAAATCAAAGGATCTCCCTGGCCTCCGGGTCACACGCAGTGGAGATAAAGGGGTTCTGCCTAGCGAACCTCACTGTCCAAGGCAGGGAATTCCGCAATTTCCGCCTGTACGTCCTGCCGCACCTCTGCGCAGCCACCCTCCTTGGGCTGGATTTCCAGTGCCACCTGCAAAGCCTGACCTTTAAATTTGGCGGCCCTATACCCCCCCTTACTGTCTGCGGACTCGCGACCCTTAAGGTCGACCCGCCTTCCCTGTTTGCGAACCTCACCCCGGATTGCAAACCCGTCACCACCAGGAGCAGACGGTATAGTGCCCAGGACCGGACCTTTATCAGGGGCAGCACGGTAGCATTGTGGATAGCACAAATGCTTCACAGCTCCAGGGTCCCAGGTTCGATTCCGGCTTGGGTCACTGTGCGAAGTCTGCACATCCTCCCCGTGTGTGCGTGGGTTTCCTCCGGGTGCTCCGGTTTCCTCCCACAGTCCAAAGATGCGCGGGTTAGGTGGATTGGCCATGCTAAATTGCCCATAGTGTCCAAAATTGCCCTTAGTGTTGGGTGGGGTTACTAGGTTATGGGGTTATGGGGATAGGGTGGAGGTGTGGACCTTGGGTAGGGTGCTCTTTCCAAGAGCCAGTGCAGACTCGATGGGCCGAATGGCCTCCTTCTGCACTGTAAATTCTATGATTCTATGAGGTCGGAGGTCCAAAGGCTGCTGAGGGAAGGGGTCATCGAAGCGAGAACAGTCCCTGGAGAGCTCAAGTAGTGGTGGTAAAGACCGGGGAGAAACATAGGATGGTCATCGACTATAGCCAGGCCATCAACAGGTTTACGCAACTGGACGCGTACCCTCTCCCCCGTATAGCCGACCTGGTGAACAGGATCGCGCAATACAAGGTTTTCTCCACAGTGGATCTCAAGTCTGCCTACCACCAGCTACCCCGCCGCAATGGCGACCGCAAGTACACTGCCTTCGAAGCAGGTGGGCGGCTCTATCACACTTTAAGAGTTCCCTTCGATGTCACGAACGGGGTCTCGGTCTTCCAGCGAGAAATGGACCGAATGGTTGACCGGTACGGCTTACGTGCAACGTTCCCGTATCTGGATAACATCACCATCTGCGGCCATGACCAGCAGGACCACGATACCAACCTCCGCAAATTTCTCCAGACCGCTAAATCCTTAATTTGACCTACAATAATCATAAATGTGTGTTTGGCACCGACCGTCTAGCCATTCTAGGCTATGTAGTGCGAAGTGGAGTCATAGGCCCCGACCCCGAGCGCATGCGCCCCCTCATGGAGTTCCCCCTCCCTCACTGCCCCAAGGCCCTGAAGCGCTGCCTCAGGTTCTCCAGCTATCATGCACAGTGGGTCCCCAATTACGCAGACAAAGCCCGACCCCTGGTCCAGTCCACAACCTTCCCCTTGTCGACGGAGGCCCGCCAGGCCTTCAGCTGCATCAAAGCAGACAGTGCAAAAGCCACGATGCGCGCCATCGACGAGTCCCTCCCCTTCCAGGTCGAGAGCGATGCGTCCGACGTAGCTCTGGCGGCCACCCTCAGCATTACCTGGCCGGCAGGAGATTCACTCTCCTCACGGACGAACGGTCGGTGGCCTTCATGTTCGATAATGCACAGCGGGGCAAGATTAAGAACGACAAGATCTTACGGTGGAGGATAGAACTCTCCACCCACAATTACGAGATCTTGTACCGTCTGGGGAAGCTGAACGAGCCTCCTGACGCCCTGTCCCGCGGCGCATGTGCCACCGCACAAGTGAACCGCCTCCGATCCCTCCACGAGGACCTCTGCCACCCGGGGGTCACTCGTTTTTTTTTCATTTTATCAAGACCCGCAACCTGCCCTACTCCATCGAGGAGGTCAGGACAGTCACCAGGGACTGTGAAATCTGCGCGGAGTGCAAACCGCACTTCTACCGGCCGGAGAGGGCGCACCTGATAAAGGCTTCCCGTCCCTTTGAACGCCTCAGTATGGATTTCAAAGGCCCCCTTCCCTCCACTGACCGCAACACGTACTTCCTTAACATGATTGATGAGTACTCCCGGTTCCCATTCGCCATCCCCTGCGCCGACATGACCGCAAACACCGTCATCAAGGCCCTGCAGGGTATCTTTACACTGTTCGGTTTTTCCCGCATACATTCACAGTGAGAGGGGGTCCTCCTTTCTAAGCGACGAACTGCGTCAATTCCTGCTCAGCAAGGGCATCGCCTCGAGCAGGACGACAAGTTACAACCCCCGGGGAAACGGGCAGGTAGAGAGGGAGAACGGAACGGTCTGGAAGACCGTTCTGCTGGCCCTATGGTCCAGGAATCTCCCAGTCTCCCGCTGACAGGAAGTCCTCCCGGTGGCCCTCCACACCATCCGGTCGCTGCTCTGTACAACCACAAATCAGACACCCCATGACCGTCTCCTTGTTTTCCCCAGGAAGTCCTCCTCCTGGACCTCGCTCCCAACCTGGCTAGCGACACCCGGACCCATCCTGCTTCGGAAACATGTGAGGGCGCACAAGTCGGACCCGTTGGTCAAAAGGGTCCACCTGCTGCACGCCAACCACCAGTACGCTTATGTAGCGTTCCCCGACGGCCGCCAAGACACGGTCTCCCTTCGGGAACTGGTGCCCGCCGGAGCCCCACGCGCACCCAAACCATTGCCCTCACCCCCACCTTCCCCACAGCACCTGACTGGAGGGTCAGTACTCCTGCCGCTCCTGCCTAGGCCCGACCACACACCACCTACAGGCGCTTTCCCCCCCTGTCCACCTTTTGCCCCAACAGCGCCGCCTAGGGGTGGCGAAGCTGCCAGGGAGGACGACATCACGCTCCCGGAGTCGCAACCGCCGGGACCCCCATCAGAATTACCGCCGAGGCCCAGACGCTCCAGAAGGACGACCAGGCCACCCGATCAACTGATAGCTGCACTATGAACACTTTGTAAATTCCTTCGACATCACGGTACCTCCATACCTGGTCATACCATGCGAAAGGCGACTATTAACGCTGGCCACCACCCCCGCCGGGCTCTTTTGAACAGGGGGTGAATGTGGTAGTACCAGGTATTGCGGTACCTAAGAGGTGGATGACCATTGGTTAGCCCCAGGAGTCTACCATTGGCTGTTGTACATAGCTCCGCCCTGAGAGGCGGAGTATAAGAACCGATGCCGTCCCAGCAGCCTTCACTTTCTGTATCGAAGTTGCTGGGGAAGAGTTCTAGCAGATTAAAGCCTTCAGTTATGAGTCACTTCGTCTTGAGAGTAATTGATCGCGCATCACCCTTTAAGCCTTCAGGGCCAGATTCCTGCACACCCCACTCTTGACCAGTATCAGTGCTTTTAAAAATTGTGAAACCCGTGCGGCAGCTGCTGAGGGGGAGAGGGAGAGGTGGAAAGTGTCCAACATCGCCATTGTTAGGGGCAGCACGGCGGCGCAGTGGTTAGCACTGGGACTCTGGCGCTAAGGACCCAGGTTCAAATCCCGGCCCTGGGTCACTGTCCGTGTGGAGTTTGCACATTCTCCCCATGTCTGCGTGGGTTTCTCCCCCACAACCCAAAGGATTGGCCACGCTAAATTGCCCCTTAATTGGAAAGAAAAAATTGGGTACTCTAAATTTAAAAAAACATGGCCATAGTTTGCTGACTGTTGTGCCGGTGGCCGGGGGGAGTAGTGGGGGGTGGGCAGGAGGTGGGCTGTGGGGTCGGGGTGGACGGGCAGGGAACACCATTGCCACAGCCGGCAAGGCAGCCATGCAGCTGCGCACACCGCTAACAGCCCACTTTGGGCCTAGTGCCACGGGTCATATAGGTGACCCCCCAAGGCCCCCTCTAGGTGTCCTCTGGCCCCCGCCGACCCATCAGCTGTACGGGCGCGCTCCAGCACAGCCAGTGCCATCTTATTGGCCGGGATGAGTGTGTGTGGGGAGTGTAATGTGTCTGTGCGGCTGCAGCTTGTCAGCCTCCCGAGTGTCGATCACGGACCCGGCAAATCCCGCACCGTTTCTCATTGGAGTCGATTGTGTTCCACGCGGCTCCGGTGCCAGCCCCTCGGCGGTAGCGGAATCAGTCCAGGTTCGGCGCCGGGTTTTTTTGTTGCAAAAGTCCACGGATTCTGCATTGGCTCCAAGACTAAGGGCTGGTTTCTCTGATTGCCGAAGCTGAAATCGCGTTCGGCGATTGGCCGGAGAATCCGTTTTTGCTTTGAAATCGGGGCCGGCACCGTTTTCCGGACGCTCCATCCCCTCAAAAACGGCATAATCGCTAAGTACGCTGTCATAATATACACACAGGTATATGATGGTGCACAGACAGGCAGTGATTGACACACAGGATGACCAGTGAACACACAGAACACAGCAGCCAATCACCAGACAGGACATAAAGAACAAAGAACAAAGAAAATTACAGCACAGGAACAGGCCCTTCGGCCCTCCCAGCCTGCGCCGATCCAGATCCTTTATCTAAACTTCTCTTCTATTTTCCAAGGATCTACTTCCCTCTGTTCCCCACCCGTTCATATATCTGTCTAGATGCATCTTAAATGATGCTATTGTGCCCGCCTCTACCACCTCCGCTGGCAAAGCGTTCCAGGCACCCACCACTCTCTACGTAAAAAACTTTCCACGCACATCTCCCTTAAACTTTCCCCCTCTCACCTTGAAATCGTGACCCCTTGTAATTGACACCCCCACTCTTGGAAAAAGCATGTTGCTATCCACCCTGTCCATACCTCTCATAATTTTGTAGACCTTAATCAGGTCCCCCCTCAACCTCCGTCTTTCCAACGAAAACAATCCTAATCTACTCAACCTTTCTTCATAGCTAGCACCCTCCATACCAGGCAACATCCTGGTGAACCTCCTCTGCACCCTCTCTAAAGCATCCACATCCTTCTGGTAATGTGGCGACCAGAACTGCACGCAGTATTCCAAATGTGGCCTAACCAAAGTCCTATACAACTCTAACATGACCTGCCGACTCTTACACTCAATACCCCGTACGATGAAGGCAAGCATGCTGTGTGCTTTCTTGACCATTCTATCAACCTGCGTTGCCACCTTCAGGGCACAATGGACCTGAACTCCCAGATCTCTCTGTACATCAATATTCCCCAGGACTCTTCCATTGACTGTATAGTCCGCTCTTGAATTAGATCTTCCAAAATGTATCACCTCGCATTTGCCTGGATTGAACTCCATCTGCCATTTCTCTGCCCAACTCTCCAATCTATCTATATTTTGCTGTATTCTCTGACAGTCCACCTCGCTATCTGCAACTCCACCAATCTTTGTATCATCTGCAAACTTGCTGATCAGACCACCTATACCTTCCTCCAGAACATTTATGTATATCACAAACAACAGTGGTCCGAGCACGGATCCCTGTGGAACACCACTAGTCACTTTTCTCCATTTTGAGACACTCCCGTCCACCACTACTCTCTGTCTCCTGTTGCCCAGCCAGTTCTTTATCCATCTAGCTAGTACACCCTGAACCCCATGCGACTTCACTTTTTCCATCAACCTGTCATGGGAAACTTTATCAAACGCCTTACTGAAGTCCATGTATATGACATCTACAGCCCTTCCCTCATCAATTAATTTTGTCACTTCTTCAAAGAATTCTATTAGGTTTGTAAGACATGACCTTCCCTGCACAAAACCATGCTGCCTATCACTGATAAGTCTATTTTCTTCCAAATGTGAATAGATCCTATCCCTCAGTATCTTCTCGAACAGTTTGCCTACCACTGACGTCAAGCTCACAGGTCTATAATTCCCTGGATTATCCCTGCTACCCTTCTTAAACAAAGGGACAACATTAGCAATTCTCCAGTCCTCCGGGACCTCACCGGTGCTCAAGGATGCTGCAAAGATATATTTTAAGGCCCCAGCTATTTGATCCCTCACTTCCCTCAGTAACCTGGGATAGATCCCATCCCGACCTGGGGATTTGTCCACCTTAATGCCTTTTAGAATACCCCAAACTTCCCCCTTCCTTATGCCGACTTGACCTAGAGTACTTAAACATCCATCCCTAGCCTCAACATCCGTCATGTCCCTTTCCTTGGTGAATACCGATGAAAAGTACTCATTAAGAATCTTACCCATTTCCTCTGACTCCACGCATAAATTCCCTCTTTTGTCTTTGAGTGGGCCAGTCCTGTCTCTAGTTACCCACTTGCTCCTTATATTCGAATAAAAGGCTTTGGGATTTTCCTTAACCCTGTTAGCCAAAGATATTTCATGACCCCTTTTAGCCCTCTTTATTGAGCGTTTGAGATTTTTCCTACTTTCCCGATATTCCTCCAAAGCTTCATCAGATTTAAGTCGCCTAGATCTTATGTATGCTTCCTTTTTCATCTTAGCTAGTCTCACAATTCCACCCGTCATCCATGGTTCCATAATCTTGCCATTTCTATCCCTCATTTTCACAGGGACATGTCTGTCCTGCACTCTAATCAACCTTTCCTTAAAAGACTCCCACATTTCAAATGTGGATTTACCCTTAAAGAGCTGCTCCCAATCCACATTCCCGAGCTCCTGCCGAATTTTGTTATACTTGGCCTTTCCCCAATTTAGCACTCTTTCTTTAGGACCACTGTCGTCTTTGTCCATGAGTATTCCAAAACTTACGGAATTGTCATCGCTATTCCCAAAGTAATCACCGACTGAAACTTTAACCACCTGGCCGGGATCATTCCCCAATACCAGGTCCAGTATGGCCCCTTTCCGAGTTGGACTATTTACATACTGCTCTAAAAAATTCTCCTGGATGCTCCTTACAAATTCTGCTCCATCTACGCCTCCAACACTACATGAGTCCCATTCAATGTTGGGGAAGTTAAAATCTCCCATCACGACCACCCTATTGCTCCTACATTTTTCTATAATCTGTCTACATATTTGTACCTCTACTTCACGCTCGCTTTTGGGAGGCCTGTAGTAAAGTCTCAACAATGCTACTGCACCCTTCCTATTTCTTAGCTCTACCCATATTGCCTCAGTGCTCGAATCCTCCATCGTGCCCTCCTTAATCACAGCAGTGATATCATCTCTGACCAGTAATCCAACTCCTCCACCCCTTTTACCTCCCTCTCTATCCCTCCTGAAGCATCTATACCCTGGGATATTTAGTTGCCAGTCTTGCCCTTCCCTCAACCAAGTCTCTGTAATACCAATAACATCATATTCCCAGGTACTAATCCAAGCCCTAAATTCATCTGCATTACCTGCTACACTTCTCGCATTGAAACAAATGCACCTCAGACCACCTGTCCATTTGCGTTCATCATCTCTTCCCTGTCTACTCTTCCCCTTAGTCACATTGAGTTTATTATCTAGTACGTTACTGGCTTTAGTTGCTGCCTCTTTACTGACCTCCAACTTCCTAATCTGGTTTCCATCCCCCTGCCACATTAGTTTAAAACCTCCCCAACAGTGTTTGTGTGGTAGTCTGTGTAGAGGTATTACGGTACCTGGTAATGCTGGAACACCATTGGCAGATATTGCATGTTTCCTATTGGTCAAGCTGTATGGTAGCTCCGCCCTGCAAGGCGGGGTATAACAGCTCGTGCCGCCCCAGCAGCCTTCATTCTGTACCTGAGCTGCTGGGGGAAACATCTAGCTTATTAAAGCCTTCAGTTGGACTACAACCTCACTTTAGTGGTCATTGATCGTGCATCAATTTAATAAGCTAGATTTAAAACGATGGAGCTCCGAATCAAGCCGGAGTGTCTGCAACTCAGCCCCCACGCGGCGAGCTCAGCGGCAATCTTCAAACACTGGCTGGCGTGCTTTAAAGGATATCTCGGAACGGCTGAAAACACACCCAGGGGAGAACAGAAAATGCAAGTCCTGCAATCGTGAGTGAACCCGGAGATTTACACCTTCATCGAATACGCAGAAGACTTTGATGCAGCAATAGAGCTGCTAAAAGGACATTATATTCGCCAGGTAAATCAGGTCTACGCCCGACATCTGCTAGCAACGAGGCGACAAATCCCTGGGGAATCGCTGGAAGAATTCTACCGTGAGCTCCTGGTGTTGGGGAGAAACTGCAGCTGCCTGCAAGTTCGGGCGAGCGACCACACAGAACTCTTGATCCGGGACGCTTTCGTGGCAGGTATGCTGTCCTCCCAAATCCGCCAGCGATTGCTGGAAAAAGACACTCTAGGCCTCAAGGAGGCACGGGCCCTTGCAGGCTCCCTGGATGTGGCCTCCAGAAATGCCCGCGCTTACGTTCCCGACCGCGCGGCAGCCCCCTGGGCAGCATGGAACCCCTCCGCAGCCGACCCCGAGACATCCCACATCCCCCCACAAGCTTGTGCTGCAAGGCAGCCTGGCAACCCCGGGGGGCCCCGCTGCTACTTTCGCGGGCAGGCCAAGCACCCCCGGCAGCGCTGCCCGGCCCGCGCATCCACCTGCAAGGGATGCGGTAAAAAGGGCCACTTTGTGGTGGTATGCCAGGCCTGTGCGGTTGCCGCGGTCTCCGGCGGCAAATGCGGACCGCCACCACAAACCTCTCCACGGTCCCCGTGCTGCCAGCGGGTGCCGCCATCTTCCTACTCCAGGGCCACGTGCGGCCCCCGGGCACCGTCATCTTGCCCCGCGGACACCAGGTTCGATGGATGGGCGCCGCCATTTTGTGCACCCCCAGCCATGTGCGACCAATGGGAGCCGCCATCTTGGATGGACTCCCAGGACCCCAGCTCAGCTGACCGCACACTGCCCGAAGAGAACACTCAACTGCTGAGATTAGCCTCGGTGACCCTGGATCAGTCCCGGCCTCGAACACTCTCAACTGCTACAACAACAGTACTAATCAACGGGCACGAGACGTCCTGCTTAATCGTCACTGGGAGCACGGAGAGCTTCATACACCCCGACACGGTAAGGCGCTGTTCTCTCCTCTCCCACCCCATTAATCAAAAAATCTCCCTGGCCTCCTGTGGCGCACAAAGACTCCGTGAGACAAATAGAGTGAAGTCGATGAGGCTTTATTAAGCGTGTCTGTTCCCCAGCAGCCCGATAGTAAACTGGCATGCGGGGGAAGGCACCGGCTTCTTATACTTCGCCTTCAGGGCGGAGTATGAGGTCAACGGCCAACCAGGACCCGGGATCTGTCAGCCAATGACATTAGGGCTTCCAGTCCCACATGACCCCCAATACATACTACCACACCTCCGGTTCCCACTTAGTAGAGATAAAGGGGTTTTGTGTGGCAAACCTCACAGTCCAGGGAAGGGAGTTTAAAAATTACCGGCTCTATGTCCTTCCCCACCACTGCGCGGCCACACTTCTAGGTTTAGACTTCCAGTGTAATCTCCAAAGCCTAACTTTCAAATTCGGCGGCCCTATACCCCCCCCCCTCACTGTCTGCGGCCTCGCGACCCTCAAGTCTTCCGCCTTCCCTGTTTACTAACCTCACCCCGGATTTCAAACCCGTCGCCACCAGGAGCAGACGGTACAGTGCCCAGGATCGGATCATTATTAGGTCAGAGGTCCAAAGGCTACTGAGGGAAGGGGTCATTGAAGCCAGTAACAGCCCCTGGAGAGCTCAAGTAGTGGTGGTAAAGACTGGGGAGAAGCATAGGATGGTCATCGACTACAGTCAGACCATCAACAGGTTTACGCAGCTGGACGGGTACCCTCTTCCCCCGCATATCCGACCTGGTAAACAGGATCGCGCAATACAAGGGCTTCTCCACAGTGGATCTTAAGTCCGCCTACCACCAGCTCCCCATCCACACTAGTGGCCGCAAATACACTGTCTTCGAGGCAGATGGGCAGCTCTATCACTTCTTAAGGGTTCCCTTCGGTGTCACCAACAGGGTCTCGGTCTTCCAGCGCGAGATGGACCAAATGGTTGACCGGTACGGTTTACGGGCAACATTCCCGTATCTCGATAATGTCACCATCTGCGGCCACGACCAGCAGGACCACGACACCAACCTCCGAAAATTCCTCCAGACCGCAAAGATCCTTAACCTGACCTACAACAAGGATAAATGCGTGTTTAGCAACGCCCGCCTAGCCATCCTCGGCTACGTAGTGTGAAATGGAGTTATAGGCCCCGACCCTGAACGCATGCGCCCCCTTATGGGGTTCCCCCTCCCTCACTGCCCCAAGGCCCTGAAGTGCTGCCTCGGGTTTTTCTCTTACTATGCCCAGTGGGTCCCCAACTATGCGGACAAGGCCCGTCCCCATATCCAATCCACAGCTTTTCCCCTGTCGATAGAGGCCCGCCAGGCCTTCAGCCGCATCAAAACAGACATTGCAAAGGCCACGATGCGCGCCATCAATGAGTCCCTCCCCTTCCAGGTCGAGAGCGACGCGTCTGACGTAGCTCTGGCGGCCACCCTCAACCAAACGGGCAGACCCGTGGCCTTCTTCTCTCGTACCTTCCATGCTTCCGAAATCCGCCACTCCTCAGTCGAAAAGGAGGCCCAGGCCATAGTAGAAGCTGTGCGACACTGGAGGCATTACCTGGCCGGCAGGAGATTCATTCTCCTCACTGACCAACGGTCGGTTGCTTTCATGTTCGACAATGCACAGCGGGGCAAGATAAAAAACGATAAGATCTTGCGGTGGAAGATCGAACTCTCCACCTACAACTACGAGATCTTGTATCGTCCCGGGAAGCTAAAAGAGCCTCCTGATGCCCTGTCCCGCGGCACATGTGCCAACGCACAAGTGGACCGTCTCCGAGCCCTGCCAAATCTGCGCGGAGTGCAAACCGCACTTCTACCACCCAGAGAGGGCGCACCTGATAAAGGCTTCCCGTCCCTTTGAACGCCTCAGCATGGACTTCAAAGGCCCCCTCCCCTTCACTGACCGCAACACGTACTTCCTGAACGTGATTGACGAATACTCCCGGTTCCCATTCGCCATCCTCTGCCCTAACATGACCGCAACCACCGTCATCAAGGCCCTCCATAGCATCTTTGCACTGTTCGGGTTCCCCGCTTACATACACAGTGATAGGGGGTCCTCCTTTATGAGTGACGAACTGCGTCAATTCCTGCTCAGCAAGGGCATCGCCTCGAGCAGAACGACCAGTTACAATCCCCGGGGTAACGGGCAGGTAGAGAGGGAGAACGGAACGGTCTGGAAGACCGTCCTACTGGCCCTACGGTCCAGGAACCTCCCAGTCTCCCGCTGGCAGGAAGTCCTCCCGGATGCCCTCCACTCCATCCGGTCACTGCTTTGTACCACAACCAACCAAACACCTCACGAACGTCTCCTTGTCTTCCCCAGGATGTCCTCCTCTGGGACCCTGCACCTGACCTGGCTAGCAGCTCCCGGACCCATCCTGCTCCGAAAACACGTGCGGGCGCACAAGTCGGACCCGTTGGTCGAGAGGGTCCATCTGCTCCACGCTAACCCCCAGTACGCCTACGTGGCGTACCCCGACGGCCGACAAGATACAGTCTCCCTACGAGATCTGGCGCCCGCCGGAGCCCCACGCACACCCCAGCCACTAGTCCCACCCTCCCTCCCACCAGTGCACCTCACAGGAGGATCAGTCCTTCCGCCGGCCCAGTCTAGGCCCCCCCCACCCACCGACGCACCCCGCAGACGCTCCCTTCCCAGGTCAACCGTTTTCCCCACCAGCGGCGTCTAGGGGTGCCGAAGCTGCCATGGAGATCGAAGCCACGCCCCCGGAGTCACAGACGCCTGAGCCTCCACCGGAGTCACCACCGAAGCTTCGGCGATCACTGAGGACGACCAGGGCCCCCGATCGACTGATTGCTTCATTTTAAGATGTATAGATAATTATGAATCATAAATTGTAAATAGTAAATAGAATTGTAAATAGTTACAAAACGCTGTACAGAGGTATTACGGTACCTCCATAACTATAATTTCTACCACGTTACCATGTTGTAATATCAGACCACCACTCCCCCAG
The DNA here is from genome assembly GCF_047496885.1 of Scyliorhinus torazame. Lineage (NCBI taxonomy): Eukaryota > Metazoa > Chordata > Chondrichthyes > Carcharhiniformes > Scyliorhinidae > Scyliorhinus > Scyliorhinus torazame. Next base: position 31,809,462 of record NC_092712.1, on the reverse strand, counting down.
ACTCTTTTTAACAGGGGGTGAATGTGGTAGTCTGTGTAGAGGTATTATGGTACCTGGTAATGCTGGAACACCATTGGTAGATATTGTATGTTTCCTATTGGTCAAGCTGTATGGTAGCTCCGCCCTGCAAGGCGGGGTATAAGAGCCAGACCGCCCCAGCAGCCTTCATTCTGGACCTGAGCTGCTGGGGGAAACATCTAGCTTATTAAAGCCTTCAGTTGGACTACAACCTCGCTTTAGTGGTCATTGATCATGCATCAGTTAGCAAAAGCATCCCCTAGGACACTGGTTCCACGACCACTATAAAGCCAGAGGGCACTAGTTTTACACTCTCTTGGGATCCAGCCTCTGAGACAGTCAGAGCCCGTGAGCAGCAACCAGAACATACACCATGTGGTAGTAGGATAGTCTGGTCAGGTTACCCTCAGGTCTCCAGTCAAGTCAGCATAGTGTCAACCCACAGTTAAAGTATGTATGATAGTTAAGAGTTCAATAAAATCGAGTTGCATTTCTTCCAGTGTTGGAAGCCTGTCTCTCTCACTGCTACAGTAAACGCAGTCCTCGCAGACCCGGCATACCCAACACATCGTGGTACCAGTGCGTCATGCTCGAATTTGACAGACCTACCTTGAATCGCTATGCACGCCTCACCCTGTTGGGGCGGCCTCAGGGCGTCACCTGAGACCATCCCCGATGCTCCGCCCCCGAAGGGCCGACTTCCCGACGGCATCGGTCGCGTGTCCTCGCAGATTTCGGGGACCTCGCATGCGTGGCCACAGACCCGGCCATTCTCCATCCATATCTGAAGGTAAAGCCGGGGGCTTCAAGGGGCTGGTTTAGCACAGTGGGCTAAACAGATGGCTTGTAATGTCGAACAAGGCCAGCAGCGTGGGTTCAATTCCCGTACCGGCCTCCCCGAACAGGCGCAGGAATGTGGCGACTAGGGGCTTTTCACAGTAACTTCATTGAAGCCGACTTGTGACAATAAGCGATTATTATTATTACGTGCCACGGCTCTAGCCCCCCACCGGGTGGAGCATCGGTGCGGGGGCGCTGCTGACTTTTTGGTCGTAAAACCAGACGCTTCCCCTGGAAACAGGCGCAAAATCTCAGAAACACGGAATCTCAATCCAGAGATGTCCAGAAGTAAGAAATTCAATGCCCTGCAGTTATTCTCCTTGAAATCATCCCACGACCAATGGTTTTACCTCAAGAAATCATTAGGGGCTGGTTTCTCCGACGCCAAAATCGCGTTCGGTGAACGGCCGGAAAACCCAAATCCCCGACGAAACCGGGGGCGGCGGCGCTTTCGCGATGCTCCGCCCCTCCAAAGCGGCGTAATCACAGAGTATGTCACGCCACGTATCGACGGCTTCAGGCCGTTGCCTGAGGCCCGGCCCCTTCCCCGATGCTCCACCCCCAACCGGCCGAGGCGTGGGTCTCTCATGGTCTCACCCGTCGGGAACTCAGCGCGGCGGCTGCGGACTCAGTCCAGCGCCGCCGCAGTCAGGGGAGGGGCCGATCTGCGGGCAGGGGGGGGACATCATTCGGGGCTGGGGGCACTGTGGGGGGTGGTCTCGGGTTCGCGAGTGGCCTCCGCCATGTTGCACGCCGTGGCCCCTGTGGTGTCTGCAAAGATTATTTGGTGCCGTGCTCGCCATGTTGGAAGGAGCCTCATAGGCTGACTCCAGACCCGCAGCAACGCGGTTCACTTCTAACTGCCCCCTCAAGGGCTATTAGGGATGGGCAATAAATGCTGGCACAGCCTGCGACGCCCACAATCCACGAAGGAATAAAAAAAGGCCGTTCTATCCACTTCCTCTTCCAGATCCCAATACCCGCAGCCTGCCACAGTCATGCCATCTCTCCTTGCCATCGCAAAAAGAATCTGGAAAGTTCCTCTCTGTACCCTCCTCCACTCCTCTCCCAACCCCCCGCCACCAGCTGATCACATGGACCGAGTCTTTTCTACAAAGCCTTCCCTGTGATGTTATCTCTGCTCCTTTGCATGGCGTCCAGCTCCCTATTGGAGACAATGCAGCGAATCAGCTTCTGTACCAGTGGGTATTGTATCCCAGAGGCTTGTTGCAAATCAGATTCCACCCAACATCCAGTTAATTCCAACCCTCGTGTAGCTTTGGGCACAATTTTATGGCTCTCCCTCCAACGGGTTTGCAGCCAGGGTTGGGGTGGAGGGTGGAGCCCATATAAGTCCCCGGGTGATCTTCGCACCACCCCTGTACCACTACCCCCCAACTCCTCTTCAAAGCTACGGCCATGGGATCTCTTACATCAACGTGAGGGGGCAGACGGGGCTTTGGTTTAATGTCTCATCCGAACTTCAGGACCGACAGCAGTGCCGCACTCCCTCTGTACTGCCTAGTGGGGCGATGTTGAGCCGGCACAGAATGAAGGCGTTGCCAGCAAGGCACAAGAGTTGTTCAACACTGTGGCAATCACTGACCAGCGGCACATCAATGAAGTGAAATCCTTTCTTGTGAGCCAAGGTTCCTGGCTGGTTCTCCACTCGAGAGCAGTCCATGCACGTGGGGGAAAGCAGCCACTACAGCTCATCCCAGCGCCCTCTCGCTCAACAATTGGCACAGCCTCACAAACCCATTAACAGAGCCAACATTGAATTATATTCGGTCCAGTTTCCAAGCAAGGAAGGATATCTTATCAGTGTCCCTTAGCTCTGCACAAGAATGCTGTTCTCCCAACACATCTGCACTGACGTCACTTTGGAATGAGGTCCTGCAGAAGCTCAGCATGGGTAATGTCACAAGATACATCACAAAACAACAGCCAAGAGAAACTAGGCAGAGCTCCAAGGGGATAAGGAAAGGGATCGCTGGCATATAGAGGGGGGAAATGTTGAACAATAGCTGACCACGGCTGATGGAATCATCAAATTAACGCAGAGAATTTCCTTTGCGTGGTGGAACTCTTTGCGGGTCAGACTATTGCCCATTTCACAAAGTCTTACGGGTTGAAAGGTCGCTGGTTGGCCGGCTGAACTGATTTCCTCCTGGGAGCACAGAGAGTCATAGAGTCATTATGGTACAGAAGGCCATTCGGCCCATCAACTGTATTGCCAGAAATGTGTATCATTGATGACTAGCTGCCAACTGCTGAGGATATTTAACTCCAGTTGGTCAAATTTCTTCACAGAATCACCGAACATTTGTGGCATTGAAGGAGACTGCTCAATTGATACTAGCTCTCCAAATGAGCACATCGCCTCGTCCCATTCCTCCGCATTCTCCCCGTAACCTTGCACATTCTCCCCTTTCCGATACCAGTCTAACTCTGTTTTGAAACCTGCCTCCACCACACCCTCAGACAGCGCATTGCCGACCCTAACCACACCCCGTGTAAAACAGTTCCTCCTCATATCACTTGACCTTCTTCTATTAATTACTTTAAATCTGTGCCCGCTCAATCCCAACCCTTTGATGAAGGGAAGCAGCTTCTCCCCATCTGCTGTGCCCAGGCCCAAGGGCAGCATGGTAGCACAGTGGTTAGCATAATTGCTTCACAGCACCAGGGTCCCAGGTTCGATTCCCCGCTGGGTCACTGTCTGTGCAGAGTCTGCACGTTCTCCCCGTGTGTGCGTGGGTTTCCTCCGGGTGCTCCGGTTTCCTCCCGCAGTCCAAAGACGTGCAGGTTAGGTGGATTGGCCAGGGTAAATTGCTCTTCGTGTCCAAAAAAAAAAGGTAGGTTGGGTTACGGGGATAAAGGGGATATAGTGTAGGCATGGGGCTTGGGGAGGGTGCTCTTTCCAAGAGCCGGTGTAGACCCGATGGGCTGAATGGCCTCCTTCTATACTGTAAATGCTATGATTCATGATTTTGAATACCTCTATCAAATCCTCGCTCAACCTTCTGTTCTTCCAGGAGAACAGTCCTAACTTCTCCAATCTATCTTTATAATTGAAGTTCCTCATCCCTAGAGCCAATCTTGTGAATCTTTTCTGCACTCTCTCTAATGCCTTCTCACCCCTTCTAAGGTGCAGTACCCAGACTGGACACACAACTCCAGCTGAGACTGCACTAGTGACTTGTAAAAATTCACCATAAACTCCTTGCTCTTCATAGAATCATAGAATTTACATTGCAGAAGGAGGCCATTCAGCCCATCAAGTCTGCACCGGCCCTTGGAAAGGGCACCTTACCCAAGCCCACACATCCACCCTCTCCCGATAACCCAGTAACCCCACCCAACATTGGACTGTGGGAGGAAACCTGAGCACCCGGAGGAAACCCACGCAGACATGGGGAGAACGTGTACACTCCACACAGACAGTGACCCAAGTCGGGAATCAAACCTGGGACCCTGGAACAAAGAACAAAGAAAAGTGCAGCACAGGAACAGGCCCTTCGGCCCTCCAAGCCTGTGCCGACCATGCTGCCCGACTAAACTACAATCTTCTACATTTCCTGAAAGAACAAAGAAACGTACAGCACAGGAACAGGCCCTGAACAGTGCTGGGACCTTTGCTGTTTGTAGTATATATAAATGATTTGGAGGAAAATGTAACTGGTCTGATTAGTAAGTTTGCGGACGCCACAAAGGTTGGTGGAAATACGGATTGCGATGAGGACCATCAGAGGATACAGCAGGATTAGGATCGGTTGGAGCCTTGAGTGGGTGGAGCTTAATCCGGACAAATGTGAGGTAATGCAGTTTGGAAGGTCTAATACAGGTGGGACATATACAGTAAATGGCAAAATCCTTAAGAGTATTGACAGGCAGAGGGATCTGGGTGTACAGGTCCACAGGTCACTGAAAGTGGCAACACGGGTGGAGAAGGTAGTCAAGAAGGCATACGGCATGCTTGCCTTCATTGGCCGGGGCATTGAGTATAAAAATTGGCAAGTCATGTTGCAGCTGTATAGAACCTTAGTTCGGCCACACTTGGAGTATAGTGTTCAATTCTGGTCGCTACACGACCAGAAGGATGTGGAGGCTTTGGAGAGTGTACAGAAGAGGTTTACAAGGATGTTGCCTGGAATGGAGGGCATTAGCTATGAGGAGAGTTTAAATAAACTCTGTTTGTTCTCACTGGATCAACGGAGGTTGATAAAAGTCTATAAGATTATGAGGGGCATGGACAGAGTGAATAGTCAGAAGCTTTTTCCCAGGGTGGAACTGTCAATTACTAGGGGGCATAGGTTTAAGGTGCGAGGGGCAAGGTTTAGAGGAGATGTGCGATTGAAGTATTTTACACAGAAGTGTCTGGATCTCGCTGCCGGAGAAGGTGGTGGAAGCAGGGACGATAGTGACATTTAAGGGGCATCTTGACAAATACACGAAGAGGACGGGAATAGAGGTATACGGACCCCGTAAGAGTGGAAGGTTTTAGGTTAGATGGGCAGCATGGTTGGCGCCGTCATGGAGGACTGAAGGGCCTGTTCCTGTGCTGTACTTTCTTTGTTCTTTGTTCTTTGTTCCTGGCGCTATCTCCCTACAGTACACAATGTCTCCACATTTTGTACCATCCACAGGTTTTGACATTGTGCCCTGTACACCAAGATCTAGGTCATTAATGTACACCAGGAAAAGCAAGGTTCTCAACATTGGTCCCTGGGGAACTCCACTGCAACCAGCCCCCAGCACAAAGCACATCCATTAACTGCTACTCTCAGTTCCCTGCCACTCAGCAAAGTGTATGCTGTTATTGTCCCTTTTATTCCATGAGCTATAACTTTGTTCAGGGGTCTGTTGTGTAACACTGTCTCAAACAACCCTTGGGAATCTCTGTCCACCAGAACAACCTGTATTGCCTGACTCTTCCTTAAGAAATCCATGCTGGCTTCCCTTAATTAACTCCCATTTGTCCATGTGACGATTAATTTTGTCCCGAATTATTGTTTCTGGAAACTTTTCCACCACCAAAGGAAACCTTTACACCCATTTGTGAAGAATTCTCCGGCCTTCAGGAACCGTTCCTGAGTTTGGGGAAGACTGAAAAATGACGGCCAGTGCCTCAATAATTTCCAATCTCATTTCCTTCAATATCCTTGGATGTATCTCACCCGGTCCTGATGCCTTATCCACTTTTAGCTCAGACAGCCTATCCAATACCTCCTCCTCATCAATTTTAAACCACTCTGGTGCCTGAGTTCCTTCCACTGTCTGTTCCTTGGAATCCGGGTTTAATCTCCTCCGAAGAGGAACTGATGGATCTTCGCTGGTCAGGCGTTTGATCGGAAATACAAACGGAAGCAAAGACCAGACCATGTTTGGTCATATCACTCATACCATTATTTAGTCCTCGGAGGGAACATTGAAAGGTCGGAATAGACTTGTTTCTTCCTGAACTTATCTTGTTTTAAATTCCTACGGCCCTGGATTATGCCGAGTTAGTTTTATCAGGAGTTGCCGAGGTCCGGTGTTTTGGAATGGCTCGACCTTCGCTGATCTTTTCAGACTTCCAGTTATGCAGAGTTGGCCTACGGCCAGACTAGTCTGAAAATGGTTAGGGCAGCATTCTTTACCTGGGCCTGGGGAGCTGGAATGAGTAGTTTCAGTCTTTCTGGTATTGTATCAAACCTTTTGACCAGTCTTCCCATTGACCAGTTTTCCCATCATGCCATTACTTAATTCGTACCGTATCACACCTCCACAAGGTTATGAGGGGCATGGATAGAGTGGATGGGCAGGCACTCTTTCCCAGAGTGAAGGGGTCAGTCACCAGGGGGCATAGGTTTAAGGTCCGTGGGGCAACGTTTAGAGGAGATGTGTGAGGCAGGTTTTTTACGCAGAGGGTGGTGAGTGCCTGGAACGTGTTGCCAGGAGAGATTGTGGAAGCAGATACATTAACGGCATTCAAAAGACATTTTGACACATGCATGGATGGGATGGGTATAGAGGGATACGGCACAAGGAAGTGCTGAGGGCTTTGGCCAAGGGGGGGGGGGTGGGGGCAGCACGGTAGCATAGTGGTTAGCACAGTGGTTAATACTGTGGCTTCACAGCGTCAGGGTCCCAGGTTCGATTCCCGGCTTGGGTCACTGTCTGTGCGGAGCCTGCACGTTCTCCCCGTGTGTGCGTGGGTTTCCTCCGGGTGCTCCGGTTTCCTCCCACAGTCCAAAGATGTGCAGGTTAGGTGGATTGGCCATGTTAAATTGCCTTTAGTGTCCAAAAAAAGATTACGTGGGCGTTACTGGGTTACGGGGATAGGGTAGATACATGGGCTTGAGTAGGGTGCTCTTTGTAAGGGCCGGTGCAGAATCAATGGGCCAAATGGCCTCCTTCTGCACTGTAAATTCTATGATTCAAGGGTGGTATCATGACCGGTACAGTCTTGGAGGGTCGAAGGGCCTGTTCCTGTGCTGTATTGTTCTTTGTTAACTTGTCATTTGCTGCTTTTCGAGATCTTGCCCGACTGGTTGGGTGTTACATTTATAAAATGCCTTTCATGACCATGGGATATTGCAAAGTTCCAATCAAATACATTTGAAATGTAATCACTTTTGCAATGTAGGTAATGGTGCGGCAGTTTTGTGCACAGTGAGCTCTTACAGACCGCAATGTGATGCTGACTAGATCATCTGTTTTGGTGATGTTGATTGAGGGAGAAATATTGGCCAGCGGAGAACTGCCCAGCTCCTCTGCGAAATAGTGCCATGGGGTCTTTTACATCCACTCAAGCAGGGAGGCCATCGTGGACTGGGGAAGCTTGGTCATCTGTTTCTGTGCTGTATGGCTTACGCAGTGATGATCGCCTTCCAAACCTGCGACCGCTGCCATCTAGAAGGGATAGAGCAGCAGATACCTGGGAACCCCACCGCCTGGAGGTTCCCCTCCAAGTCGCTCACCATCCCGACTTGGAAATATATCGGCCGTTCCTTCACTGTCGCTGGGGCAAAATCCTGGAACTCCCTCCCTAACAGCACTGTTGGTGTACCTACACCACATGGACTGCGTCGGCTCAAGAGGGCAGCTCACCGCCACCTTTGAGCAATTAGTGACGGACACTGACACTCACATTGAATTAACGATAGGCCGAAAGAACGTAGGGTGAGTGAAGGATCATATGGAGCATAAACAGCGCAATGGACAAATTTGGGACGAATTTGGCCTCATACAGTTCTGAGGTTTCTCTATTATATTTACAATGAGAGAACATTGTGGTTGATTGACTAGTCTGTTGCAGCTCTGTATTTGGGCTGGACTTTACAAGTCTTTGCTGGATCTGGACTTTATACTGTCTGGATCACAATACAGTGATACAGCCAGTGAATTGCTCTTATCTGAGTTGAAAGTAGTCTCGAGAAAGAATGTAAAAAAGTGAAGATTAATGTCTGTCCTTGCTCACTGCATGAGTAATGAATAATTGCTCATCTTAAACGGCGACATGGAAAATGTTAGGATCTCACTTCCCACTCGGCCCGTCTAATGGTATCAGTCACGGGAAGTGGAACCCGCTTATCTTTTGGCTCCAATACAAATAGCAGGATGCAAGAGTTCGAGCCAGCCTTGGAGCGCTGGCCATCAAGAGACTGTGCTCCACGCTCTGCAATGCGCCCTGTTTCCCTGAGCTAAACAGACTTCAGCTCCATTTGAAGTTACCCCTGCACCCAACTGCGAGACACCCATCCCGACTCTCCCTCTTCTCCAAGAATCCTGCCCCCCCCCCCCCCACCGTGCCCCCCACCACCCCTATTTATATGGAGCTGCTTCAAGACTCGATGGGCCAAATGGCCTCCTTCTGTACTGTAAATTCTATGATAATCTATGATAATCTATGAAAGACATTTCCAAGATCCAATATAGAGAAAAGTTGGCAAACAGCAATGGACGTGTCGCATGAGAAAGAAGGGAAGGCTGCAGGTCAGCACTGTTTCTTCACAGCGCCAGGGTCCCAGGTTCGATTCCCTCTTGGGTTACTGTCTGTGCGGAGTCTCCACGTTCTCCCCGTGTGTGCGTGGGTTTCCTCCGGGTGCTCCGGCTTCCTCCCGCAGTCCAAAGATGTGCAGGTTAGGTGGATTGGCCATGATAAATTGCCCTTGGTGTCCAAAAAAGGTTGGGTGGGGTTACTGGGTTACAGGGATAGGATGGAGGTGTGGGCTTAGGTCCAAGGGCCGGTGCAACCCGACGGGCTTAATGGCCCCCTTCTGCACTGTAAATTCTATGATACATGCAGCGTTGTGAGTCACAAGTGCGAGTAGGGGAAAGCCAGGGGATGAATTGAGTGATTAGAGCAAGACTGTGACCAAAGGAAAACCGCCATTGAGATTTTGCAGGGAAGTTAATTAAAAAAAACAAGGGAGGCTATTTTTCTTTATTCTTTACACCCGCTCTGGGCTTTTCTGGAAAAGCCAGCACTTTATTACCTACAATAAAAAGAGAAAATGCTGGATAAACTCAACTTGTCTGACAGCATCTGTGGGGAGAGAAACAGAGTTCACATTTTGAGTCCTCATGTTCCGGGGACGGCGGGCGGGAGGCGGCCGCCCACTGGAGGGCTCCCATTCGGGAATGGAATTTTCGGGGTCTTAACGCCCGGTCCCAGGGGCAACGCAGGCTGCAAAAGCATTAAGAAGGCACAGTGAGGTGAAGTGGTTAATGGAAGTCCGCCAGGGAGTGGAAAGGTCAGCGCGGGGACTGCAAGGAAAGCGGAGGCTGGGGCACCAGGGGAGGCCGCATCGCTCACGGCAGAAGAAATGGCCAAGGTGATGGCCGCGGAACTCGAAAGGCAGTTCACAAAACACATGGAAGCGATGAAGAAGGAGATGGGGGCGGTATTGAAAGTGCTGGTGGGGGAGGCGATTGCCCCGGTGAGGGCGGCGGTATCAAGCGCAGTGGCGGAGGTGCGGGAGCAAGGTGAGGCGCTGAAGGACGTGGAAGAGACATTATTGCAGCACAGTGATCAACTCACCTCGATGGGGAAGGAGATGCGGAAGGTGATAGAGATCAACAAGGGTCTGCGAGCCAAAATGGATGACCTGGAAAACAGATCCAGGTGATAGAATCTGAGGATTGTGGGTCTTCCCGAAGGAGTGGAAGGCCCGAGGCCAGCTGAGTATATTGCCAAGATGTTGGCGAAGCTATTGGGGGAGGGGGATGATCCCTCCCGATATGAACTGGATCGGGCTCATCGGTCGTGGAGGCCTGTACCAAAGGAGAGTGAGCCACAAAGAGTAGTGACTCTGGGTTTCCGTAGGTGCAGTGTGAAGGAGAAGGTCCTGTGCTGGGCAAAGCAGAAGCAGGTGGTGCAGTGGGCTGGAGTTGGTATACGCATATGTCAGGACTTTACGGTGGAGCTGGCGAGGAGGCGGGCTGCCTTCAGCCGGGTGAAGAAGGCACTGTACATCAGCAAGGTGCAGTGCGGCATAGTATACCCAGCTAAGTTGAGGGTGACCTACAAATCCAAGGACTTTTATTTTGGGACGGCGGAAGCAGCGGAGGAGTTTGCGAAGGCAGAAGGACTGGCTGAATTGAGAAATGGTCGTGTACTGATGTAGCCTCATGTAACTGTTTTTTCACTGCGTGCTGGTGCATGTGCTAAATGAGCCAACGTTGTATGTATTTGGACAAGGGAAGAGATGGGACTTTCACTTGCAATGATGATTCTTTGGGGCTTGGGTGTGTATGCGGGGTTTGTGTGGTAAAGGGAATTTCTTGGTTTTCCTGGGACCGGGCACGGGGGAAAGAGACCCGGGCGGGGGCCTCCACGCTGGCCGGTTTAAGCCGGCCAGTGAACGGGAGAGTGGTGGGGGGAGGGGCTGCGGTCATCGGAGCCTGGCAAACAGGTTCCGATGAGTCTAGCTGGGGTGAAAAGTTAGGGGAAGGATCCGAGGTTGGGGGGAGGAGTTTACAAGAGGAAGTGGAATGGAGGATTCTGGGTGAGGGGTGTCTACAATTCATTGGTGTCATTCACGGTACTCTTTCGGGGATTGGATGGCGTTGAATATTAGGGGGGGGGGTGGACTCTATATGTCAATGGTGACCATAGGCGATTCCTGATTCCTTTTTCTTTATTCCTTTTTTTCCCCCCACCTTGGGAGGGTTTGTTTTATTTGATGCTTGTATTGTCAGGTGGGCCATTGTTTGGGGTGGTGGGGGGATGGGATAGTTGTTGTTGATAAGGGGATTGACATTGCATTCGTTACCGTTTACTGTTTGTTGGTGGGGGGTAAAGTCTGAAGAATATGTGAAAATGGAGAATAAAAATATTTTTTTTAAAAAGATAACGTAGCAGAATGTGTTACTAGGAGAACAAAGGACAGAGCTGAGTGGGACAGGCGGGACAGTAGGCACTATCTTGTGCCTACTCCCCTCCATTGCCGCTTCACTGTGGGATTTATTGTCACGTGCACCGAGGCACAGCTAAGTGCCATCCTCTACTCGTTCACATTGGCCTACGTGTTCCAGTAGTCAACAGGCCCAAGAAGGTGCGATGGATGTTCCAGAAAATCAATAAGACAAGATACAGTGAAACGCTGGAATCCAGCATCTCAACAATCCCAATACGAAACATCACTGCTGACGTAGCATATACCGCCTCTACAAAGCAGCCTGCATGGCAAAGCTACCAACCCATCTATATCCTGTGTTTAGATGCCCTCAGAAAGGCCTGAAGGATCAGGCGACCCAGGACCTGCTTAGTAGCTTTGTCTGTATATGCTGTGTTTGTGTAACCTACCTCTTCACTCACCTGATGAACGAGCTGCGCTCCGAAAGCTAGTGATTCCAAATAAACCTGTTGGACTTTAACCGGGTGTTGTAAGAATTCTTACTATAATGTAAGAACGCGCCCAATCCAATCTCCATTATAAAGATTAAGTAAAAGGGCACCACCACCAAAAGCCCTCTGTGATTTTGCAATGATCTACCGTAAGGAGAGCCCCAGAGGGGACATCATTGCAACCTACATGACAAGACTTAGGAAAATTGCGGAACACTGTGACTTTGGGACAACATTAAATGACATGCTGAGGGATCGATTGGTAGAGTCAAAGGTGAGACCACACAGAGGACGTTGCTGGCAGAAATTGAGATTAATTTTAATAAGGTGTTGGAAATAGGGGACGAAATTCTCCGGATACGGGGCGATGTCCGCCGACTGGCACCCAAAACGGCGCAAATCAGTCGGGCATCGCGCCGCCCCAAAGGTGCGGAATGCTCCGCATCTTTGGGGGCCGAGCCCCAACCTTAAGGGGCTAGGCCCGCGCCGGACGAATTTCTGCCCCGCCAGCTGGCGGAAAGGCCTTTGGTGCCACGCCAGCTGGCGCGGAAACGACATCTCCGGGCGGCGCATGCGCGGGAGCGTTAGCGGCCGCTGACGGCATTCCCGCGCATGCATAGTGGAGGGAGTCTCGTCCGCCTCCACCATGGTGGAGACCGTGGCGAAGGCGGAAGGGAAAGAGTGCCCCCACGGCACAGGCCCGCCCGCGGATTGGTGGGCCCCGATCACGGGCCAGGCCACCGTGGGGGCACCCCCCGGGGCCAGATCGCCATGCCCCCCCCCCCCAGGACCCCGGAGCCCGCCCACGCCGCCTTGTCCCACCGGAAGGTAGGTGGTTTAATCTACGCCGGCGGGACAGGCATTTTAACGGCGGGACTTCGGCCCATCCGGGCCGGAGAATCGTGGGGGGGCGGGGGGGCCCGCCAAGCGGCGCGGCGCGATTCCCGCCCCTGCCGAATATCCGGTGCCGGAGAATTCGACAACCGGCGGGGGCGGGATTCACGCCCGCCCCCGGCGATTCTCCGACCCGGCGGGGGGTCGGAGAATCTCGCCCAGGGTTAACAATGGTGAGCCCTGCAAAGGGCCGCCCAGGAACATCAGAGCACGCAGAACGGAGTGGTCAACCAGTTAGGGCAGGAAGCAGCAGGTGGCAGAGGCCCCACAAGCAAAGAGGCCAGGTTAAACCGAGGAACAAGTGCAGGAACTGATAGAGGTAGGAGAATGGATCAACAGCCTAGGATCTGTTCAGCGTGTTATTGGTGTGAGGAAATCACTTCCCAGGAGATCTGCAGATTCAAGGAAGCAAAATGCTTCACGTGACATCGAAAGGGCCATTTGAGGCCCAGATACAAGAGGAAACAGAACCTGCCTAGTAGCAATAAAATGAAAAGTCTGGCATCAGTACATAGTATTGAAGATTTATCTGTGAGTGATCAGAATGTTCTTCATATGAATAATGCGAAAAGGGGCAAGGTAGCCCCCCTTACAACGGTTTTATTGGTCAATGACTGATCATTGAGATTGGAAGTCGACACAGGTGTGGCTGCTAGCATAGTAATGGGGCAGGCCCACAGATATCGTCGAGAAGGGGTTCAGCTTCTAAGGCTGCAGAACACATCAGCTAGATTGGCTACATACATGGGGGAGGCCATTATATTGTAGGTATTTGGAGGGGGCTTTCGCGATGCTCCGCCCTCTGCAAAGCGGCATACTCGCAGAGCGCGGCGCGCGCCGTATCGACGGCCTCAGCACATTGCCTGAGGCCCACCCCCTGATGCTCCGCCCCCGACTCAGTCCAGCGTCGCCACAGTCGGGGGGAGGATCGATCCATGGGCAGGGAGGGAGGACTTTGCCAGGGGCTGGGGGCACTGTTGGGGGGTGTTTCGGGGCGCGCGAGCCGGCCAAAGGTGGGGGGGGGGGACTATTTCGCAGACCGGGTCTGCGAGTGGCCGGGGCACATGTTGGCCAGACAAGGTAAGGACGGCAGATTTCGTTCCCCAAAGGACATTAGTGAACCAGATGGGTTTTTACGACAATCAGTAATGGTTTCATGGTCATCATTAGATTGCAGATTTTTAAAATGAATTCAAATTCCACAATCTACCGTGGTGGGATTCGAACCCGGGTCCCCAGAGCATTCAAAGAGCAAAGAATAAAGTAAAATACAGCACAGGAACAGGCCCTACGGCCAGCGATTTAGCCCTGTACTAAACAGCCCCTTCATTTTCATTCATTTCATTTTCATTCATTTCATTTTCATTTCATTTCATTTCATTTCATTTCATTTTCATTTCATTTCATTAATTTCATTTCAGTCCCTCCCATGGTTCAGACAGACTGACTTTGGGGGGGAATTGCTAGACCGGGAAAACGTGAAACTAACTATGGGGAGGCAGTGGCGTAGTGGACTAGTGATCTAGAGACCCAGCTCAGGGACCAAGGTTCAAACCCCACCAAAGCAGATGATGAAATTTTAATTCAGTGAAAATCTGGAATTAAAGGTCTAATGATAACCATTTAATAATAATCTTTATTATTGTCACAAGTAGGCTTACATTAACACTGCAATGAAGTTACTGGGAAATGCCCCAGTCGCTACATTCCAGCACCTGTTCGGGTACACAGAGGGAGAATTCAGAATGTCCAATTCACCCAACAAGCACATCTTTCGGGACATATGGGAGGAAACATTGTTGTAAAAACCGATCAGGTTCACTAATGTCCTTTAGGGAAGGAAATCTGCCGTCCTTACCCGGTCTGGCCTACATGTGACTCCAGACCTACAGCAATGTGGTTGACTCTTAAATACCCTCTGACATGGCCGAGCCAGCCAATCAGGGCAATTAGGGGTGGGACAGGCCCAGCCACTGATGCCCACATCCCCATGTGCAATTAAAGAAATATTTTCAAGATGGTCACTACACTAAGCTCTTCGTAGATCCCTGGCTCTCTCTGTCCATGGTCAGGTATCATGTGATCGTACATCGCTGATGAGATACATAGTTAATGTGAAGCCTTCACACTACACCGCCCTCCAAAGCATCTGACCGAACAAACATTATTTATATTCTCCGACATGACATTCTGCCGCAGAGGTCAGCCAAGGCACCGTGCCGCAGGGCGGACATCTTCTGACCACGTTCATGGTCACGTGCACTCTCAGATCAAGCGAAGGGTTAGAAAGATTCCCCCTGCATCACGCAACTATTGAATGTACGGTTACGCACAAATCCCAACAGAGGACCTCCTTGACAAACGAAACTGCAAATCACACTGGCATTTCAATGGCTGCAACCCAACTGCTGGCTGATTCGCACTGAATGCCGAACAAGGCTGCGCCTTGCTCGATTTGATCTGAAGGTGCGAGGTCCCCGGGTTTTTACAGTGCGAAATGCGAGAATAACTTGGCTTTCTGTCAGCTGGTTGACGGATCTCAAATGAGACCATTAGATTTAAAGTCACATTATGCAAATGCAAACCACATACAGTTTAATATTCAGCAATAGAAAATCAAATCTTTATAAAATGCAAGCGAATGAGTCTACATTAGCTGCAGCAGCGAGGGATAATTGGTGCCCAAAGTTCCAATTTTCTGATATTGTCTCATTGTAAATAGATTAGACTGCATCCTCCTCCCTGACTGCAGGCTCCCTGGTACAATCACAAATATTGCTGGGTATCTCAAGGCAAGTTTCACTGAAAGCAATCGGGTCCAGGCAATTACAATGATAGCTCAAAAAGTATCTGTATGTTTTTTAATAAGGAAGAATGAGCATAAGTTGAAAACCGGAAGTGCAATCAGAAAATATTCCTGAAGGGAATCGGCATCCGTTCGTGAAAAGGCCGGATACATAGAAAATAGGAGCAGGAGGAGGCCATTCAGCCTTGGAGCCTGCTCCTCAATTCAACATGATCATGGCTGATCCTCAATCTCAACGCCGTACTCCCACGCTCTCCCCATATTCCTTCACACATTTCAGTCTAGAAATCTATTTCCTTCTGAAATATATTCAGTGATTTGGCCTCTGTGGTATTAATATAAATGTAAGAACTGCAAGGGTTAATGAAATGTCTGGATCAGCCACTAGAGGGAGCTGGAGTCACAAGTGTATAAAACATTGATGCTAAGCCTTGTGGGGGAGAGAAGTGAAGGAGTTAGCTGGAGCATAGACTGAAGGAAAGGTAGTATGAGTGAGGGCAGATCATAGTTTATAATAGTGTAAAGATCAGTTGTAGGTGAGTGTAGATTATATGTTAATTATCAACTGTGTGTTATTTAGGAGTATGTGTCGAATCCAAATTAGTAGTGTTAATAAATTTATAGCTTTATTCAAGTGAAAGCTATTTTGCGGTCTTTGTGAACACTACGCCAACCATCCTGAATTTCGCAACACAAAGAACACCACAGCCTCTATAGCCTTCTGTGGTAGAGAATTCCACAGGTTAACCACCTTCCACATGAAGAAGTTTCTCCTCATCTCAGTCCTAAATGGCCTACCTTGTCTCCTGAGACCGTGACCCCTGGTTCTAGACCTCCCTCCCCAGCCAGGGGAAACAACATCCCTGCATCCAGCCTGTCCAGCCCTGTCAGAATTTTATATAGAACATAGAACATACAGTGCAGAAGGAGGCCATTCGGCCCATCGAGTCCGCACCGACCCACTTAAGCCCTCACTTCCACCCTATCCCCATAACCCAATAACCCCTCCTAACCTTTTTGGTCACTAAGGCCAATCCACCTAACCTGCACGTCTTTGGACTGTGGGAGAAAAACGGAGCACCCGGAGGAAACCCACGCAGACACGGGGAGAACGTGCAGACTTTGCACAGACAGTGACCCGAGCCGGGAATCAAACCCGGGTCCCTGGCGCTGTGAAGCCACAGTGCTATCCACCTGTGCTACCGTGCTGCCCATATGTTTCAATTAAATACCCTTTCATTCTTCTAAATCCCAGTGAACACAAGCCCAGTTGACCCAATCTCTCCTCATGTGACATACCTGCCATCCCAGGAATCAGTCTGGCGACCTTCGCTGCACTCCCTCCATGGCAGGTATATCCTTTCTCAGGTAAGGAGGCCAAAAATGCACACATTACTCCAGGTGTGGTCTCACCAAGGCCCTGTACAGCTGCATCTTGGGAATGTACCCTTCATCATGCAGATGACACCAAGTTGGGTGGGAGGGTGAGCTGTGAGGAGGATGCAAAGACCCTTCAGTGTGATTTGGACAAGTTGAGTGAGTGGGCAAATGAATGACAGATGCAGTGTAATTGGGATAAATGTGCGGTTAACCACTTTGGTAGCAAAATCGAGAAGGCAGACTATTATCTGAATGGCCATACATTAGGAGAGAGGAATGTGCAACGAGACCTGGGTGTCCTCGTGCACCAGTCACTGAAGGTAAGCATGCAGGTGCAGCAGGCGGTACAGAAGGCAAATGATGTGTTGGCCTTCATTGTGAGAGGATTCGAGTACAGGAGCAGGGATGTCTTGCTGCAATTATACTGGGCCTTGGTGAGGCCACACCTGGGGTATTGTGTGCAGTTTTCGTCTCCTTATCTGAGGAAGGTTCTTGCTCTAGAGGGAGTGCAGCGAAGGTTTACCAGACTGATTCCTGGGATGGCAGGACTGACGTACGAGGAGAGATTGAATCGGTTAAGATTGTATTCACTGGAGTGCAGAAGAATAAAGGGGGATCTCAGAGAAACCTATAAAATTCTAACAGGACTTGACAGGGTAGATGCAGGAAGGATGTTCCCGATGGTGGGTGTGTCCAGAACCAGGGATCACAGTCTGAGGATACGGGCGAGAGCATTTAGGACAGAGATGAGGAGAAATTCCTTCACCCAGAGAGTGGTCGGCCTGTGGAATTTGTTACCACAGGAAGTCGTTGAGTCCAAAATATTGCATGTTTTAAGAAGCAGTTAGATAGAGCACTGGGGGTGAAGGGGATTAAAGGATGTGGGAGGAAAGCGGAATTAGGCTATTGAGTTGGATGATCAGCCATGATCATAATGAATGATGGAGTGGGCTCGAAGGGCCGAATAGCTCCTATTTTTTAATGTTTCTATTAGTGCCTTGTACCGAGCACAGTGTAGCTTCCGCGCTCCGCAGGCTACAGCACAGAAATCCAGGCCGACAGCCCACAGTGCCAGTACTGTGGGAAGGCTGTATTGTTGGAAACGCTGTCTTTCGGGTGCAACATTACCCCGAGGCCCCTGTCCGCCCTCTCGGGTGGGTGGTAAAGAGCCCACCCCACTATTTTGAAGAAGAGTAAGGGAATTCTCCCCAGTGGTCAGACAGGAAACTGGCACAGATAACCTGGACATTATCACATTGCTGTGTGTGGGAGATGGCTGTGCATAGATTGACTGCTGTGTTTCCCACATGATAACATTTTGATGCGGTCTTGATTGGGTGTAAAATACTTTGGGGCTACCTAGCAGGCGTTACATAAATGCAGAACTTTCTCCCTTTGCAGCATTGCCTAATTGAGTGCTCGGCCTTCATTCCAGCCTCATCCCCCCCCCGCCCCCGCGGAGGTTAGGATCTGGATCGTATTGTCTGAGTGCGGTAGAGGCAGGTTAAATCACAGAATAATACAGTGCAGAAGAGGCACTAACACAAAAAAACCCACCTGACCTGCCTACCGAGACCCATTTGCCAAGTGCTCATCTCGGTACGTTTCAAAGGATGTGAGGCAACCTGCCTCTACCACCCTCCTGGGCAGTGCCTCTGGGTAAAAATATCTTTCCTCACATCCCTCCGAAACCTCCCACCCCTCACTTTCGCCTTGTGTCCCCCTCGTTACTGACCCTTCAACGAAGAGGAACAGCTGCTCCATATCCACCCTGTCCATGCCCCTCGTAATCTTGTACACCTCCATAAGGCCACCCCTCAGTCTTCTCTGCTACAGCGAAAAGAACAAAAATCGAGGCATTGAAAAGACAATTAGACTGTTATGTGAAGAAGTTACAGGAAGAAGGTGGGGGGGGGATTACTCATTAAAAGAGCTAGCAGCATAAACAACGGGTCGAATGGCCCCTTTCAAGCGCTGTAACAGTGCAGTGAAATGGTTTCGAACGCAAATGAGGCCCGCTGTAAATTTTAGGGTAATTCCCTTTAATATTTACGACTTAATTGTTCTCCCACCATCTGGCTGACGATCTTTTTAGTGTCATAATGTTTCCAGTTAAGCATTTTAAAGCTCCTCTTAAACATGTCATGGGGGCTGGTGATGAAAGGTTTGGCAATTTGCTGCTTAGAGCTGATTCCTTCTGATGCAGCTGCCATTTTTATTTTTATGAAGATAATTAATTCACCCCGCAGTTAAACTTTCTTTTCATGAAAAAAACCCCCGAAAGCATTGGACTACATAAACTTAACGTGCAGGTTGAACTCGCGATCAGCTCGGGTGAAGTGGCGAGTCAGTAATCTGTGGGTTCGTTATCCCACTCTCAGTAACAGGTTTACACCCCAGTGCCGTACTGAGGGAGTGCTGCACTGTCTGAGGTACTGTCTGTTGGATGAGTCATTAAAACAGGAACACCTCCTGCCTTCTCAGCTGGACATCAAAGATCCCACGCCAACATCTCAAAGAGGTGATATTGGTGCTCGGGCCAATATTTATCCTCTACCTCCGTCACAGAGGTGACCCTGATCGCCATCACATTTCCGTTTGGAGGCGCTTGCTGTCAGAAATTGGCTGCCATTGAGGCAGCGCAGTGGCGCGGTGGTTAGCACTGCTGCCTCACGGCGCCGAGGTCCCAGGTTCGATCCCGGCTCCGGGTCGCTGTCCGTGTGGAGTTTGCACATTCTCCCCGTGTTTGCGTGAGTTTCGCCCCCACAACCCAAAGGTGTACAGGGTAGGTGGATTGGCCTTGCTAAATTGCCCCTTAATTGGAAAAAATGAATTGGGTACTCTAAATTTATAAAATAAAACTTCCACCAATAATACTCATTCAGCAAGTTTTACCAATATTAAAGAGCAGAGGGTCACACATGAAAAGTCAATTATTTTTCGAAAGTTCGTCGAGCCGCCATCTTGCTGGGCGGCACGGAGGCACAGTGGTTAACCTTGCCTCTCAGCGCCAGGGATCCGGGTTCGATTCCAGCCTCGGGTGACTGTCCATGTGGAGTTTGCACGTTCTCCCCGTGTCTGCCTGGATTCCCTCCGGGGGCTCCGGTTTCCTCCCACAGCCCAAAGACGTGCAGGTTAGGTGGATTGGCCATGATCAATGCATGGGTTGATGAAGATAGGGCGGGGGAGTGGGCCTAGGTAGCGTGTCCTTTCGGAGGGTCGGTGCAGACTCGATGGGCCGAATGGCCTCCTTCTGCACTGTAGGATTCAATGATTCTATTCCACTTAGCTGAAGGCCCCACTCTCATTTGTATATTAATTAAGTGTTTAAGGTGCACTGTAGCAACTTGCCAAACCTCCCTGAACAACACCTTCCAAACCTGCAGCCTTGGCTACCTAGACGGGCAATGCTGGAAAATACCTGGGAACCCCACCATCTGGAGGTTCCTCTCCTAGTCACACACCACCCTGACTTGGAAATATATTACCGTTCCTTCGCTGTCGCTTGGCCAAAATCTTGGAACTCCCTCCCTAACAGCACGGTGGGCATACCTACACCACATGGAGTGCCGTGGTTCAAGAAGGCAGTTTACCACCATCGAGGGCAATTAGGCTTGGGCAATGTTGGCATTGCCAGTGACACCCACATCCTTAGAACGAATAACAAAAGGTGTTGGGCACTCAGGAGAGATTGACTGTTGTACCCATTATATAGGAGCAAGCTCAAGCTGTGGCCACTGTGTTTGACGGTGCAAGTTTAGAATATGTATCTCTGCAAATAAAAGCTGAGAATTGTGTAAAGATTAGGCTCCAATTCCATCTTCCACAAAAGCAAAAGTGAAATACCGCAGATGCTGGACATCGGAAATACAAACAGATAATTCAGGAAAGATTCAGCCAGTCTGTCAGCATCAGTGGGGAGAGAAACAGGGCTGAGGCTCTGAGTCCAGATTGTGACGCTCGGTTCAATGAGGAACCAGACAGAATCAAAACATCTGTCATTGCCGGGAAATCAAGAATGGATTGCTGCTGAAAATTATGTTTCCAGCATAATAAAGGGGCAAACCAGCCTCCCCGAACAGGCGCCGGAATGTGGCGGCTAGGGGCTTTTCACAGTAACTTCATTTGAAGCCTACTTGTGGCAATAAGCGATTTTCATGTCATTTCATTTTCAAACGTCACGACAATGTAAAGAGATTAATATGGGGCGGGATTCTCCCACCCCGAGACTGAAGGCGGGCTTCTCCGATCGCGTTCGGCGATTAGCTGGAGAATCCGTTTGTATGGCGGACTCTGGGGGTGGCGGTGTGTTTTCGGATGCTCCGCCCCCTCAGAAAGAGCATCATTGCTGAGCACGCTGCCCGCCACAGGGACGGCCTCAGTGGCCCTGAGGCCCTCCCCCCCGCTGCTCCTCTCCCGATGGGCCGACTTCCCGAGGGCGCCGGTCGCGTGTGCTCACAGTTTCCGGGGACCTCGCTGCGGACTGCGATAGGGGGGCACTATCTGGCAGGCCGTGTCCGCGCACGGCCTGAGCCATGTTGTACGCTGTGTGCATGTGCGGCCACAGACCCGGCCATTCTCCGTCTGTATCTGCAGGTGGGGGCTTTACGTGGCACGGCTGCTAGCCCCCCACCGGGCGGAGCATCGGTGCGGGGGCGCCGCCGACTTTTTGGTCGTAAGAATAGACACAGGCTCCGGACATAGCCTCAAAATCAGAGAATCCAGCCCTCAGTGTGAATAATCTAAAAATCGTTATTATTAACACAAGTAGGCTTACATTAACACTGCAATAACGTTATTGCGAAAAGCCCCTAGTCACCACATTCCGGCACCTGTTCAGGTACACAGAGGGAGAATTCAGTATGTCCAAATTACCTAACAGTACGTCTTTCGGGACTTGTGGGAGGAAACCGGAGCACCCGGAGGAAACCCACGCAGACACGGGGAGAACGTGCAGACGCCACACAGACAGTGACCCAAGTGACCGGGAATCGAACCTGGGACCCTGGCGCTGTGAAGCAACAATGTGCTACCGTGTTGACGCCGGCGCAGAATCTGTGGAGTTCCACGGCAGCACCTGGACCGATCCAGTGACCGTTGACGGGCTGGCATCGGTGCCACATGGAACACAATTGATTCCAGTGAGAAACGGTGCCGCGTTCGCTGGTGTCCTGATTGACACTCAGGAGGCTGACAAGCTGCAGCCGCATTTACCCACTGCACTCCCAACACACACCACCCCAGCCAACAAGATGGCAGCAAGATGCGCGGTCCCGCACTTCACGGATTCTGAGCTGGAGACACTCCTGGACACGGTGGATGTGAGGCGGATGTTCCTGTATCCCGGTCCGGAAAGGAGGCTGCAAGCCAGCTGGAGATGGTTCGCTCCCTGTGCTCCATGCAGTGCATTCAGACCCTGGTCAAGACCAGAGCGGGCCTCCAGGACTGGCAGTGCCAGGTGTCAGGGGAGCTGCATGGGGTAACATCCCCTGCACCCCTGGCTCGGTTGGTGGCCGGCACCATGGGGGCGTCTGGCTCTGGCACAGCCCCTGGTGCGAGGGGTACCGTCATCTGGCACTGCCCTTGGCAGCGGTAGGCTCCGCTACCCCCCGCCCGCCGCCTCCATAGCGGCTACTGTGGGTGTTGCCTTCGGTGGGCCGCCGGTGGATAGAGGCCGGGTTGGGGGGGGGGGCATGAGGGAGGGGTGGGGTGGGGGCACCAATATGGCTCGTGTCCCTCTGCAGAACCAGGGGCCAAGGTCCGTTGTCAGTGGGGTGCGCAGCAAGATGGCTGCCTTGCAAACCGCGGCAATGGCAGTCCGTGCCTGGACACCACCTGACCACTCGGCCTGTTCCCCCGTCACCACCCCCTCTCCCGGCCCTGGCCCTCCCCACCCCAGCCAGCCCGGCCAGTGTCTGGCTCGGCAGTCCACGGTCGCGCCTCTCTGTGTCCTACCTCCTCTCTCTCCCGCATCAGCCACGACGCCGGTTTCACCATTTTTAAAAGCCCAAGTGAACCGCGCCGTCGGGAACTCTGCCCATTGGAGGCGGGGAATCATAAAGGCCCCGGAGAATACCGGGGCAGACCCGCTAATGATATGCAAACGGTGTTTACTGTATGTGCATTCCGGAACGCATGGACGCTGCTGTCAAAGTGACGGAGAATTGCGATTTGCCGTCAAATCGGTGCCCGCCGCAAATTTGGTGTCGGGACCTATTCTCCGCCCATTCACGCTTCACGATTTCGCCGTCGGCTAATGGAGAATCCCGCCCATTATTTTCGCTCAGCAGCACTTGGGATTGCCATTTCTGGTTTGACGTCTTCGGGCATTTGGGAGGGGGCAAAGGGTTTCATCACATGACCCTTCGTCCTACCATTGCCCCGCCCACATTTCTACCATTGGTCAGCTGGCATGTCAATCCTCATGTTGCCCCACCTTCCCGTGCTAATTAGAATGCAAACAAAAACCCTTCAATTACCCAATCCAACCATATTTGACTGCAGCCAATCTGCCTCTTTTGTTTTACTGCATCCCCAATTTTTTTAATTGCTCAGCCACTGATGGTTTGAAAAATGGACAAAAATACCCAGTTTTCTTTTACATGCCCTTATGATTTTCCTCCTCTTGGCTGCCGCCCGAGAATTAACCATCAATTTACAAAGCCTTCAAACCAATCCAAACCCTAAACTGAACAAAGAACAAAGAAATGTACAGCACAGGAACAGGCCCTTCGGCCCTTCAAGCCTGTGCCGACAATGCTGCCCGTCTAAACTAAAATCTTCTACACTTCCAGGGTCCGTATCCCTTTATTCCCATCCTGTTCATGTATTTGTCAAGATGCTCCTTAAATGTCACTATCGTCCCTGCTTCCACCACCTCCTCCGGCAGCGAGTTCCAGGCACCCACTACCCTCTGTGTAAAATACCTGCCTCGTACATCTCCTCTAAACCTTGCCCCTCGCACCTTAAACCCCTAGTAATGGACCCCTCTACCCTGGGAAAAAGCCTCTGACTATCCACTCTGTTTATGCCCCTCATAATTTTGTAGACCTCTATCAGGTCGCCCCTCAACCTCCGTCGCTCAAGTGAGAACAAACCAAGTTTATTCAACCTCTCCTCATAGCTAATGCCCTCCATACCAGGCAACATCCTGGTAAATCTCTTCTGCACCCTCTCTAAAACCTCCACATCCTTCTGGTAGTGTGGCGACAAGAATTGAACACTATACCGCAAGTGTGGCCTAACTAAGGTTCTATACAGCTGCAACATGACTTGCCAATTCTTATACTCAATGCCCCGGCCAATGAAGGCCAGCATGCCGTATGCCTTCCTGATTGCCTTCACCACCTGTGTTGCCCCTTTCAGTGACCTGTGGACCTGTACACCTGGATCTCTCTGACTTTCAATACTCTTGAGGGTTCTACCATTCACTGTATATTCCCTACCTGTATTAGACCTTCCAAAATGCATTACCTCACATTTGTCCGGATTAAACTCCATCTGCCATCTCTCCGCCCAAGTCTCCAGACAATCTAAATCCTGCTGTATCCTCCGACAGTCCTCATCGCTATCCGCAATTCCACCAACCTTTGTGTCGTCCGCAAGCTTACTAATCAGACCAGTTACATTTCCTGACACAACTGCCTCATCAATTAAAGAGCTTTGGCTCTCGAAAACGCAGTGATCAATTTTACCCAAAGTCTCAGCGTCAGCTGGAAGAATTAATGGAAATATTGGCAGCTGACAATTCCTGTGTGCCTACAGTTCCCCACAATTTTATGCAGACTGACAGCGAGGCCGGTCAGCCATAGCGTTGCCACAATACTTGGAAATGTCAAACTTTCCACCGCTGTACACTGTTCACGGATGCTAAGTTTGGGTTCCGCCAGGGCCACTCAGCCCCTGACCTCATTACAGGCCTGGTTCAAACATGGACAAAAGAGCTGAATGCCAGAGGTGAGGTGAGAGTGACTGCCCTTGACATCAAGGCAGCTTTGACCGAGTACGGCATCAAGGAGCCCGAGCTAAACTGGAATCAATGGGAATCAGGGGGAAAGCTCTCCGCCAGTTGGAGTCAGACCAGGCACAAAGGAAGATGGTTGTGGTGGTTGGAGGTCAATCATCTCAACTCCAGGACATCACTGCAGGAGTTCCTCAGGGTAGTGTCCTAGCTGCTTCTTCAATAACCTCCCTTTCATTGTAAGGTCAGACGTGGGGATGTTCGCAGATGACTGCACAATGTCCAGCACCATTTGCGTCTTCTCAGATACTGAAGCAGTCCATGTCCAAATACAACAAGACCTGGACAATATCCAGTCTTTGATTGACAAGTGGCAAGTTACATTCATGTCACATAGGTTCCAGGCAATGATCATCTCCAACAAGAGTGAATCTACCCATCGGCCCTTGACATTCAATGACATTACCATTGCTGAATCCCCCACCATCAACATCGTGGACCATTGATCAGAAACTGATCTGGACTAGTCACATAAATACTGTGGCTACCAGAGCAGGTCAAAGGCTCGGAATCCTAATATGTGTAACTCACCTGTTGACTCCCTAAAGCCTGTCCACCATCCATAAGGCACAAGTCAGGAGTGTAATGGAATACTCTCCACTTGCCTGGATGAGTGCAGCTCCATCGACACACTCAAGAAGCTCAACGCCATCCAGGACAAAGCAGCCCCGCTTGATTGTCCCCCCCTTCCTCAAACATTCAAACCCTCCACCACCAATGCACAGTGGCAGCCGGGTGAACCAACTACAAGCTGCACTGCAGTAACTCACCAAGGCCCCTTAGACAGCACCTTCCAAACCCACAACCACGACCATCTAAAAGGACAAGGGCAGCAGATATCTGGCAACCCCACCACCTGCTAGAAGGCCCCCTAGTAACTCATAATCCTGACTTGGAAATAAATCATTGTTCCTTCGCTGTCACTGGGTCAAACTCCCGGAACTCCCTCCCTAACAGCACTATGGATGTACCTACACCTGAGGGATTGCAACGATTCAAGGAGGCAGCTCAACACCACCTTCTGAAGGGCAATTAGAGATGGGCAATAAATGCTCGACTAGTCAGCGATGCCCACATTCAGTGAACAAATAAAAAAGAAAATTATGTTCCAAACTCAATTGACAATGAAAAGCCAGGGAAATGCTGAGGATTGTTGAAAGTAATCCGATTTAGCTTTGATAGGAACGGGAAGATATTGTTCAACCTTGTTCTGCTATTCAATGAGGTCATTTTCCAGTTTTGCCAGGTAACCCTCAAGGACCATCCATAGAATGGTACAGTACAGAGGAAGACCATTCACCCCACCCTGTCTGTGCTGGCTCTTTGAAAGTCCAATCCAATTCATCCCACTTCCTCTCAGATGAACAGGTTTGAACTTTTTAATCTTCTGCCGAATTCCCTTTTGAAAGAATCTGCTTCGACCGCCATTGACAGTATATCCCAGGTCACGTCACCTTGCTGCACGAAAACATTCTCCTCACCTCCGTTCTGTGGGTGGGATTCTTCATTTGGGAAGCTGTGTTCTCCTGCCAGAGCTGAATTGCACCGGATTTGCTGCTCCCGATGGGAGCGATTACCCAATCCTCAGCCATGCAAATTGATACATGGCGAGGATTGCGAGGGATTCCTGAGGGAATCCCGCGACCGGGCAGGCGGCCTGATAGCGAGGTCCCATGGCTGGCTACCCTACCCCCCACCGCCCCCCCCCCTCTTCCCTGCAGCACTTCAAACAGAGTTAAGTGCTGTCAGTTTCAAGCTGACAACTTCAAACTTACTCAAGCATGAAGCAAGGTGATTGGGAAACACTTAATTCTGTTTGAAGTGGTCCAGGAGCTGTCAATCAAAGCTTGATGTTGATAAGCATTGCAGTTAGAGCACTTCAGAGTTACTCAACCATGAAGGGAGATGGATGGGACAATGATGACAGCTGGGTGTGTTGGAAGCTGTTAATCACAGCTTAGTAAAATCAGTAGCAAAGAGAAATGAATGAATGGATTGCAGATCAAAGATCTGGGGGGGGGGGGAGGTGGTTAAACACAGCTGACTGGTTTTTTCTTGCCAGGAAGTGACAGGTTCTGCTTCCTATGCCTGAGCCAGTGGTGTATTGCCCAGGTGAGTATTAAAGTAATAATGTTTTTCACTGTCTCTGTCTGGACTGCTCTCTAGCTTCCACACAGGGGCTCTCATCTGGGGGGCTGCGTTACAGGGGTCACTTTTCTGTGGGGCATGTGGGGGGGATCTTTTTATTTAGCTTGTCTCTGAGGGGGTCTCTTTATTTAGCCGGTCTCTGGGGGTCTCTTTATTTTGCGTCTTTCTGTGAGGAGTTTCTTCCTTTCAGGGATCTCAGGGGGTTCCTTATTTAGGGGGTCTCAGGTGGAGGGGCAGTGGGGGGTTCTGGTGGGGATGGAGGGGGCAGGTTTTACATTGTGTGGAGAGGGGGGTGGCCTTCGGGGGCAACTCCCTTAAAGAGTTGCCCCTTGGGCCTACCGCAAGGCCCACCATGTCAGGGCTACACTTGTCTAGAGCTGTAATGCTTCTCGCCCCCATGATTCCTGGCCCAGAGGACCGGAGAATCATATGGGCCTGGAGAATATGGGGCAGAATTCACTGATATTGGGGCTATGTCCCCACGCAAGCGGGAAAACGGGCGCGATCAATCTGGACTTTCCTGGAGAAAGTCCAAAGTGATCCTCCATTTTGAAGGGGGCTTGCAGGGCCCCGGGGGTGCACCGCGCAGCTCCGGCTGCCGATACGGGGCACTTCCGGCCGAGGGTCCGTGCAGCCTGTGGCGGGGTCCTCGCGCAACATGGCAGACCCACACCGCGGGCTGGCCCCGACAATATCGGCCCGCCCCCCCCCACCCCCGGGATCGAGCGCGTCCGCTGATCGGTGGCCCCCGATCAACGAGCCTGCCCGTCTTGGAGACCAACCCAGTGACGGATCCCGCCCCCCCCCACCAGGGCGACCACGGCCTGAGTCCGCAGCCGCCACTCCGATCTCCCGTCGGGTGGAATCATGAGTGAACCGCGCTGGCGGGAACTCGGCCAGCTGTTGCCGGAGAATCGGCGCGGGGGCCTCTTTCAATGGCCTCCGACCGCATGCTAGTGTATAATGTTAGTGTATAAGATAGATAAGTTGATTTACTTCACTGTCTTTGTGTAGTAAAGTTCATTTTATTTGTTTAAAAACCATCTTGTCTTGTGGCTATATTTTTCTCGTATCTGGAATTTTAAACAGAAATAGAAACTGGCAGTGTGGTGACGAAAACCTGATACTAAATCAGTTCCAGTACATCTGAATGCAAAGGACTCTTAAGAAGTCATTAAAATACTTGACAACTTTTTAAAATAAATTTAGAGTACTGTTATGGGTCAAGGTTGTACCCTCAATAATGACGCTTAGAGAGTAAACGGTAAAGAAGGCTTTAATAAGCTAAGAACTAGCCTGGTGCTGAGACGGGTGCTAACTGTGTGCCGCCCACAAGGCGGCCCCTTATATACGGCTCCCAGGTGGGCGGAGCCAGAGGCGGAGTCCCCCAGGTGGGCGGAGCCAGAGGCGGAGTCCCCCAGGAATCCAAGCCCTGGTCTGAAAGGGGACATCACCTTACATGATCATAAGGGTACAGTAATACAGTAACTGTTCATCACATTCAGGGTTCAGAGAATCATGGAGTTCACCAGACCCACAACATATAATAGATTGTGGTATGGGGAGCACACGGCCCACTCTGCAGGAGTGGTACTTCAGAAGTGGAAAAGTTCTTTTTTAAAGCAAAACAATGTTTATTCTATGAACTCAAGTCAACCTTTTTAAAACAAACAGTGAACATCTTGGCACCCAGTAAATCAAATACAACCCCCAAGGAATGCAACATTAAGTAACCTGTATGCTGTCCTTTTACACCCAAAAGACTTAACAAACCTTTAAACAGAAGCACATCAGGGTTTACATTCAATACTGAAAACATTTACAATTCTGAATTCACCAAATGATTAAGAGATAGCCCTTCATGGCAGAAAGCTCAACAGTACAGCTGCTTTTTCTGACTTCAGCTGCAACATACTTGAAAAACGAAACCAAAAAGACAGACACACCCAAGCTTTTCTCAAAGTGAAACTAAAAAGCAGAACCAGAGCTCAGCTCCACCCACACTCTGACATCACTGCAGTAACATGAGCAGTCAAACATTTCTTAAAGGTATCTTTCTTAAACACCCATTTCTTTTTTTAAAAATATATTTTATTGAAAATTTTTTCCAAACAACAATTTTTCCCTCTTACAAAGCAAATGAAACAATAATAAAACAGAGATTTTTAACGATACACAAGTAACAAAACCCCATTATCTATTGACCTAAACTAAACTAAAGCCCCCCCCTCCCCCTGGGTTGCTGCTGCTGATCATCTGTCTTCCCTCTAACGTTCCCCTAGGTAGTCGGGGAATGGCTGCCACCGCCTGGTGAACCCTTGAGCCGACCCTCTCAGGGCAAACTTTATCTGCTCCAGTTTAATGAACCCCGCCATATTGTTTACCCAGGCCTCCAGTCCGGGAGGTTTCGCCTCCTTCCACATGAGTAGGATCCTGCGCCGGGCTACTAGGGACGCAAAGGCCACGACATCGGCCCCTTTCGCCTCCTGCACTCCCGGCTCTTCCGCAACTCCAAATAGAGCTAACCCCCAGCCTGGTTTGACCCGGGCCTTCACCACCTGCGAAATCACTCCCGTCGCTCCCTTCCAATACCCTTCCAGTGCCGGGCACGCCCAAAACATATGTGCGTGGTTTGCCGGGCTCCCGCCACTCCTCCCACATTTGTCCTCCACTCCAAAGAACCTGCTCAATCTTGCCCCCGTTATGTGTGCTCAATGTAGCACCTTAAATTGAATCAGGCTAAGCCTGGCGCATGAGGGAGAGAAATTTACTCTGCTTAGGGCATCAGCCCACATACCCTCCTCTATCTCCTCCCTTAATTCTTCTTCCCACTTTCTTTTTAGTTCGCCCACCGACTCCTCCCCCTCTTCCCTCGTCTCTCTATAAATCTCTGACACCTTGCCCTCTCCGACCCACATCCCTGAAAGCACCCTGTCCTGTATCCCCTGTGTCGGGAGCAACGGAAATTCCCTCACCTGTTGTCTAGTAAACGCCCTCACCTGCATATATCGCAAAAAATTTCCCCGGGGCAACTTATACTTTTCCTCCAATGCTCCCAAGCTCGCAAAAGTCCCATCTATGAATAAATCTCCCACCTTCCTAATTCCCAACTGGTACCAGCTCTGAAATCCTCCATCCATTCTTCCTGGGGCGAACCTATGGTTGTTCCTGATAGGGGACCCCACCAGGGCTCCCCGCACCCCTCTCTGTCGCCTCCACTGTCCCCAGATATTCAGTGTTGCCGCCACCACCGGGTTTGTGGTAAACTTTTTAGGTGAGAACGGTAGCGGCGCCGTCACCAGCGCCTCTAAACTCGTCCCTTTACAGGACTTTCTCTCCAGCCTTTTCCACGCCGCTCCCTCACCCTCCATCATCCATCTACGTATCATTGCCACATTGGCGGCCCAATAGTAATCACCCAAGTTCGGTAGTGCCAATCCTCCTCTGTCCCTACTACGCTGAAGGAACCCCCTCCTTACTCTCGGAACTTTCCCTGCCCACACGAAGCTCGTGATGCTCCTATCTATTTTATTAAAAAAGGTCTTGGTGATTAGTATAGGGAGACATTGAAATACAAATAAGAAACTCGGGAGGACCATCATCTTAATTGCTTGCATCCTGCCCGCCAGCGATAGAGGCTGCATGTCCCACCTCTTGAAGTCCTCCTCCATTTGTTCTACCAGCCGTGTCAGATTAAGTCTGTGCAAGGTTCCCCAGCTCCTCGCGATCTGAATCCCCAGGTATCGGCAGTTTCTTTCCACTTTCCTTAGCGGTAAGCCTTCTATCTCTCTACTCTGGTCCCCTGGATGTATCACAAATAATTCACTCTTCCCCATGTTTAGCCTATACCCCGAGAATTCCCCGAACCCCCTCAAAATTCGCATAACCTCTATCATCCCCCCCGCTGGGTCCGACACGTATAACAATAGGTCATCTGCGTATAACGAGACTCGGTTCTCTTCTCCCCCTCTAATCACCCCTCTCCATTTCCTGGAGTCTCTCAACGCCATTGCCAGAGGTTCAATTGCCAACGCGAACAACAATGGAGACAGCGGGCATCCCTGTCTTGTTCCCCGAAATAATCGGAAATACTCCGATCTATGTCGACCTGTAACTACGCTTGCCGTTGGAGCCCCATAAAGAAGTCTAACCCAGCTAATAAACCCATTCCCAAACCCAAACCTCCTTAACACTTCCCATAAATATTCCCACTCCACCCTATCAAATGCCTTCTCTGCGTCCATTGCCGCCACTATCTCTGCCTCCCCCTCCACTGGGGGCATCATTATCACCCCTAATAGTCGTCGCACGTTATCATTCAGTTGTCTCCCTTTTACGAACCCTGTCTGGTCTTCGTGCACCACCCCCGGGACACAGTCCTCTATCCTCGATGCCAGTACCTTTGCCAGCAATTTGGCGTCCACGTTCAATAGTGAAATAGGTCTATAGGACCCGCACTGCAACGGATCTTTGTCCCTCTTCAAAATTAGCGATATCGTCGCCTCCGACATCGTCGGGGGTAGAGTCCCCCCTTCCCTGGTCTCATTGAACGTCCTCGCCATCAACGGGGCCAACAAGTCCACATATTTTCTGTAATATTCCACCGGGAACCCGTCTGGCCCCGGGGCCTTCCCTGCTTGCATGCTTCCCAGTCCCTTAATAACCTCGTCCACCTCAATCGGCGCCCCCAGGCCTGCCACCTCCTGCTCCTCCACTTTTGGGAACCTCAATTGGTCCAGGAACTGCCGCATCCGCTCCTCTCCCTCTGGGGGTTGAGACCTATACAGTTCCTCATAGAAGGTCTTGAACACCTCATTTATCTTTCCTGCCCTTCGCACCGTGTCTCCCCTTTCATCTCTAATTCCCCCTATCTCCCTCGCTGCTGCCCTCTTTCGCAATTGATGCGCCAACAGGCGACTAGCCTTTTCCCCATATTCATACCTCCTCCCCTGTGCCTTCCTCCACAGTACCTCCGCCTTTCTGGTGGTCAGAAGGTCAAACTCCGCCTGGAGTCGTCTCCTCTCCCTGTACAATTCCTCCTCCAGGGTCTCTGCAAATTCCCTGTCCACCCTTAAAATCTCCCCCAGTATTCTTTCCCTTTCCTTGGCCTCTGTTTTCCTTTTGTGGGCCCCAATAGACATCAGCTCTCCTCTGACCACCGCTTTTAGTGCTTCCCAGACCACTCCCACAGGGACCTCACCGTCGTCATTGACCTCCAGGTATCTCTCAATACACCCCCGCACTCTTGCACACACTCCCTCATCCGCCATCAGTCCCACATCTAATCGCCAGAGTGTTCTCTGCTCCCTGTCCACTCCTACTTCCAGGTCCACCCAATGTGGGGCATGATCCGAAACCGCTATGGCTGAGTACTCCGCTTCTTCCACCCTAGAGATCAACGACCTTCCCAAAACAAAAAAATCTATCCGGGAGTACACTTTGCGGACATGGGAGAAGAAGGAAAACTCCCTAGCCCTAGGTCTAAAAAATCGCCATGGATCCACTCCCCCCATTTGGTCCATAAACCCCTTAAGTACCTTGGCCGCTGCCGGCCTTCTTCCGGTCCTTGAGCTGGATCTATCTAGCCCCGGGTCCAGCACCGTATTAAAGTCCCCTCCTAAAATCAAGTTTCCTGCCTCCAGGTCCGGTATACGCCCCAGCATCTGTCTCATGAATCCCGCATCGTCCCAATTTGGGGCATACACATTAACCAACACGACCTCCATTCCCTCCAGCCTACCACTCACCATTACATATCTACCTCCGCTATCTGCTACGATGTTCTTTGCTTCATATGCTACCCGTTTCCCCACCAAGATGGCCACCCCTCTGTTCTTTGCGTCCAGTCCTGAGTGGAACACCTGTCCCACCCATCCTTTCCTTAGCCTAACTTGGTCCGCCACCTTTAGGTGCGTCTCTTGGAGCATACCCACGTCTGCCCTTAGTCCTTTCAAATGCGCGAGCACTCGGGCCCTTTTTATCGGTCCATTCAGGCCTCTCACGTTCCACGTGATCAGCCGCACTAGGGGGCTACCTGCCCCCCTCCCGTGTCGACTAGCCATTACCTTCTCTAGGCCAGTCCCATATCCCGCCTCCGCGCTCCCGCTCGCTCCCCCAGCGTCGCACACCATCCCCGCCCACCCACTCTTTAGCCATTTCCTTTTGGATTTCCGCAGCAGCAACCCAGTTGTCCCCCCCCCTCCCCCCCCCGCTAGATCCCTATCTAGCTTGATTGCTCCCCCCATATCACTTCCGTAAGTCAGCTGACTTCAACTGACCCCGGCTGCTCCTGCTCACTCCTCGACCCCCCCCCGTGTGGGGGAACTCCCATCCGCCTTGCGCCTGTCTTCCCGCCTTATTCTTTCTGGCGCGGGAACATCCCTTTACCTGACCCGCCTCTTATGGCGCAGCTCCCTTTCCCCTCCCCCTCCCCTTCCCCATTCTCCAACTATGTCCCGTCTTTCCCCCCCTCACCGGCGCCCACATTTCCCCAGTGTCTCCCCCCTTCCCTGTTTACTTCTCAATTAACTTCCACCGTAACATTAACAAAATCAATAACAATAACATTTCCTGCAGCATCAGTCCCTCAGTTCCGATCCAATTTCTCCTCTTTAATAAAGGTCCATGCTTCCTCCGCCGTCTCGAAATAATGGTGTCTCTCCTGATACGTGACCCATAGTCTTGCCGGCTGCAGCATCCCGAACTTCACCTTCCTTTTATGCAACACCTCTTTGGCTCAGTTGAAGCTCGCCCTCCTTCTCGCCACCTCCGCATGGGGCATCTTACTTGCGTACTCTCCACAGTCCACTCCTTCCACACCCTCAGGGAGACCCAGTATCCGAAGGTTCTTCCTTCGCGCTCCGTTTTCTAGGGCCTCGATCCTTTCAGTGCACTTTTTATGAAGTGCCTCGTGCGTCTGAGTCTTAACCGCCAGGCCCAGGATCTCGTCCTCAATATCTGTCACCTTCTGCTCCACCATGCGGAGCTCAGTCTCCTGGGTCTTTAATGTCTCGTCGAGCCCCTCAATTGCCTGTAGCATCGGGGTCAGCACCTCCCTCTTCAGCAGCTCCACGCACCGTCTCACAATTTCATCCTGCTCAGGCCCCCATGTCGCCTGCGCTTTCTGCGCCGCCATCTTGTATTTCTCTCCCTCTGACCTTTTGTTCGATGATTCCTCGCGCTGCAGCCGCCACCGCCGGTTTCTTCCTTCTTCGTTCGGGGGGGACTCCCTTCCCACACACCCCACACCGGGTCGCGTCGTCGAAAAATTCCCCGTTGGGGCTCTTAAAAGAGCCCGAAGGTCCGTCGGAGCTGGAGCCGCCGAAACGTGCGGCTAGCTCGGCATCACCGCAACCGGAAGCCTCTTAAACACCCATTTCTTAAAGGTACTCTCACATGATAGTACCCAATTAATTGTTTCCAATTAAGGGGCAATTTAGCGTGGCCAATCCACCTAACCTCTGTGGGGAGTCTGCACATCCTCCCCGTGTGTGCGTGGGTTTCCTCCGGGTGCTCCGGTTTCCTCCCACAGTCCAAAGATGTGCAGGTTAGGTGGATTGGCCATGATAAATTGCCCTTAGTGTCCAAAATTGCCCTTAGTGTTGGGTGGGGTTACTGGGTTATGGGGATAGGGTGGAGGTGTTGACCTTGTGTAGGGTGCTCTTTCCAAGAGCCGGTGCAGACTCGATGGGCCGAATGGCCTCCTTCTGCACTGTAAATTCTATGTAAAATCTATGTAACCTGCACATCTTTGGGTTGTGGGGGCAAAACCCACACAAACACAGGGAGAATGTGCAAACTCCACACGGAGTGTGACCCAGAGCCGTTATCGAACCTGGGACCTCGGCGCTGTGAGGCAGTAATGCTAACCACTGTGCCACATGCTGCTACTTGCCAACTTAACTTGACTGCTATGTGAGGAGACAATGCAATCAACCAAGAATTAGGAGCAGGAGGAAGCCATTTATCCCCTCGAGCCTGTCCACGATTTGATAAGATTATGGTTGATCCGATTGCGGTCTCAGCTCCATGGCCCTGCCTGCCCACCTCCCATCCCCCCCCCCCCCCCCACCTCTCATATCCACTGGCTCCCTCGACATCAAAAACCTGTCTAACTCAGTCTTGAATATATCCAGTGACCCTACCTCCTATGAAGAATGTCAGAAATTGTTATATATTATATTTAATATTTTATTGTAGAAAGGTTGTTCAAAGCTTGAGTTCAAATATATACAGGCAATAAGTCTGCCAAATCTGTGATTAAGGGGTCATAAAGGTGAGATTCCCTGGGGTGTAGATAACTTATGAGGGATTGTGTTTAGTCTTAGCCAAGCATGTCATGGGACATCTAGAGGGAGGAGACTGGATAATGCTTTATGCTTGGGATACAGATTATGTAATTCATGTGAGGTGCCAAGTCTGTCCATAGTTTTGCATTCTGCCACAAGAGTTTAAGTTGAACAGCATAGGATTTTCATAGGATTTTAGTCTGACACGACAGAAGGCTTTTCAGGTTGTTCCTGAAAGGTTTTCTCTCCAAAGGTCTGCACAGAGAAGCAAGTAACCCTGATTGTTAACTTTATTTATAAGTGGTATTTGAACTGTATTGGGCTGTTTAATTGGAATATACAGCGACAGGTGTAGATAGCAAAATAAAGTTTTTTCCCCCTTTTATCTAAGAACTGTTTGAACTGATAATTGGAAATCTATTACCAATTGTTGCTAATATGGTTGATTCTGTGTTTTAATTAATGCGTGTTTTAACATAAAGTACACCTATGATCAGTGTATTCACTCTTGTGGTTCGACAGTCTTCCCTCACAGTTTTGACAAATTGCAGATTGTCGGGATTCTCGGGCGACAGTGCTAACACGCTACAGCTGTCTGGGGAAGAGAGAATTCCAAACACTAGTGATCCCCTGAGAGAAATAAATTCTGCTTACCTTCATCTTAAATGGGAGACTCCAAATTTTAAAATTGTGTCCCCTGGTTCTATCCCCCCCCCCCCCCCCCCCCCCCGGAACAACTAAACCAACATGAATGAGTTTGATCATTTTGAATACCTGAAGACATTTTGGGCACAAAGCATACAAGTGCAAGCATCGATCCTGGGTATGACTGGTTCGAAGCAATTGTGGAGCGCCTCAACCCCAGAGGTATAAAAACAAGGGTTTTAAAAACATTCAGTGAAGAGGAGAATGGCACACACCGATTGACTGGACCAGGTCCAATGCTGCCTGGTCTCTGGACAAAGGATTGACCATTTCAGACTGGGATGAGGAGGGATGTCTTCGCTCAGAGAGCTGGAATGTTCCACCCCACAGCGAAGTGGATATATTCAAGATTGAGATGGGCAGAGTTTTGGATTCGAAGGGTAGTCAAGTGATATGGGGAGCAGAGGGCTAATTGGTGTCGAGGGAAAAGGTCAGTCGTGATCCTGTTGGGGCGGCACAGTGGTTAGCACTGCTGCCTCACAGCTCCAGGGTCCCAGGTTCAATTCCGGCCTCGGGTGACTGTCCGTGCGGAGTCTGCACATTCTCCCTGTGTCTGCGTGGGTTTCCTCCGGGTGCTCCGGTTTCCTCCCACAAGTTCCAAAAGATTGACGGTTAGGTGGATTGGCCGTGATAAATTGCCCCTTAGTGTCTAAAAGATTAGGTGGGTTTGTGGATTACAGGGATAGGGTGAAGCCGGGGCAGATTCGATGGGCTGAATGGCCTCCTTCTACTCTGTAAATTCTATGAATAGTGGTGCAAGCTTAAAGATCCAAATGGCCCACATCTGGGGCGAAGTTCGCCCAAAACGGCGCAAATCAGTCGGGCATCGCGCCTCCCCAAAGGTGCGGAATGCTCCGCATCTTGGGGGGCCGAGCCCCAACCTTAAGGGGCTAGGCCCGCGCCGGACTAATTTCCGCCCCGCCAGCTGGCGGAAAAGGCCATTGGTGCCCCGCCAGCTGGCGCAGAAATGACATCTCCAGGCGGCGCATGCGCGGGAGCGTCAGCGGCCGCTGACTGCATTCCCGCGCATGCGCAGTGGAGGGAGTCTCTTCCGCCTCCGCCATGGTGGGTACCATGGCGAAGGCGGAAGGAAAAGAGTGCCCCCACGGCACAGGCCCGCCCGCGGATCTCGCAGGCCAGGCCACCGTGGGGGCACCCCCTGGGGCCAGATCGCCACGCGCCCCCCCCCCCCCCCCCAGGACCCCGGAGCCCGCCCGCGCTGCCTTGTCCTGCCGGTATGGTAGGTGGACATTGTTCCTGGGGATTGCTCATTAGTATTCCGATGGCTGGTGTTTGTTGTGCTGATGGCTACAGGTATCGTTCTTGTCTGGCCTTCCCAGATGTGAATACACAGTTTACCTGCAGCTGCTTGCTTTAGTCCTGTTGGCTGATTTTCCCATCAGCCTTTTCCGTTCGCCATTTTAAATCGGGGTTAGCCATTTTAAATCGGGGTTAGCCATTTTAAATCGGGGTTAGCCATTTTAAATCGGGGTTAGCCATTTTAAATCGGGGTTAGCCATTTTAACTGGCTACAGTTCCAGCTGCTGCCTGAAGCAATTGCTGTACATTTAATTACAAAGCGTATATTCATAGCCTGTCTGGTGATTAACACTCAGAGGTTTCGATCGCACATTTATTTCCCCTTTTGTTTTCATGTGATCCATTAGGAGTTGTCTGCAGTCCAGCAAGTTGTTACAGAGCTATTGGTTTAATGTCAGATCACCAGCCCCGGCTTTTATTACAGTCAGAACTTCCGGAGATATCCCCCCCCGACCCCCCCTTCACCCCACAAAATGCTCCGGGGAAATCCTTTAGTAATCCCAATTTGTTAATTGTGCAGGGAATTGCCCAAGAAGTTTGGACTTCCACTTTCTCTGCTTCTGGAACCCTGCGAAACTCTGGGTGACAGTGGGAGACTTTAGAAACATAGGAACAGGAATAGGAGCAGGAGGAGGCCATTCGGCCCTTCGAGCCTTCTCTTCCATTCATTATGATCTTGGAGACGTAGAATTTACAGTGCAGAAGGAGGCCATTTGACCCATCGAGTCCGCGCGGCCCTTGGAAAGAGCACCCTACCCAAGCCCGCACCTCCACCCTATTCCCGTATCCTAGTAACCCCACCCAACCTTTTTTTTTGGACACTTTGGGAAAATTAGCATGGCCAAACCACCTAACCTGCCCATCTTTTGGACAGTGGGACCCGGCTTGGGTCACTGTCTGTGTGGAGTCTGCACGTTCTCCCCGTGACTGCGCGGGTTTCCTCCGGGTGCTCCGGTTTCCTCCCACAGTCCAAAGGTGTGCGGGTTAGGTGGATTGGACGTGCTAAATTGCCCTTAGTGTCCAAAAAGGTTAATTGGGGGTTACTGGGCTACGGGGATAGGGTAGATACGTGGGCTTGAGTTAGGTGCTCTTTGTAAGGGCCGGTGCAGACTCGATGGGCAGAATGGCCTCCTTCTGCACTGTAAATCCTATGATTCTATAACATCCTGATTAATCCATGACCCCCCCCCCCGACTATCCATTATCCATTTTGGTTGAATAAATAGAAAGGCAAGTTATTATCTAAATGAAAATTGCTAATTGTTACAAGTAGGCTTCAAATGAAGTTACTGTGAAAAGCCCCTAGTCACCACATTCCGGCACCTGTTCGGGGAGGCTGGTACGGGAATTGAACCCGCACTGCTGGCCTGCCTTGGTCTGTTTTAAAAGCCAGCTATTGAGCCCACTGTGCTAAACCAGCCCCTATGGAAAGCAGATTCAAAATGTATCTGGATTTGAGACCAGGAAGCGATCAGCCATGCTCTGATTGGATGGTGGAGCAGGCTCGAAGGGCTGAGGTGCCGACTTCTGCTCCTAATTCCTATGTTCACCACCTCCCCCCCCCGACTATCCCTCAACCAATCAACCAACCGACTCCCGCTGACCCTGATCACTACACTTTCCCTAGCACTCACTCACACATTGTCACACCCTACCCCTTACTCCCTCACCTGCCACCCTACCTCATCACTCACCCACCTACCACCCTACCCCATCGTCCACCCACCATCTATTCTATCCCCTTAACCACTTACCTTGCACTTTACACCTCTTTCTTGGGTTTCCTTTTCTTAAGTACGTGCCAAAGGAATTGTCGGTTTCTTAGTGATCATTTGTAAAGGATTTTTGCGTGTGCTGCTTTCTTCAAAGCTCCCTCGTTGGTTGTTATGTGTTGTCCAACTAATCCTCATCAGACGCCCCAGAAAGCACAACACTGTCGCCTTTAATTTATCTCCCAATGTCCTGTTGATATTCACATCAACGTCGTAATATTGACCAGACGCAGCATTTTAATCATCTCCTTCTGCTTTCCATTGGGGTCCTCTTGTTTCTTAAGAGGACATCTCCACTGAAAGTACAATGAGGTGACTAAATCGCCACATTTGGTCAACATTACCCGATGGATACAATAGTTGGGACAGGCATCCCGGCTCTGGGTCACTGACCGTGTGGAGTTTGCACATTCTCCCCGTGTCTGCGTGGGTTTCGCCCCCACAACCCAAAAGATGTGCAGGGCTAGGTGGATTGGCCACGCTAAACTGCCCCTTAATTGGAAAAAAAGTAATTGGGTACTCCAAATTAAAACAAAAATGTTGGGACAGGTGATAAGGTCAACAGAAAAGATAGGAAAAGTTAGGTAAAGATCGCGAAGGATAGGGAAGGATAGACGCTGAAAGGCTATCGGGGGTGGGGGAAGGGGTGGGTGGGTGGGAACGGCGAATTGAGGTTACAATCAGATCGCCAAGATCTTATTGAATGGCAGAGCAGGCTCGAGGGGCCGAGTGGCCTACACTTGCGTGTTCATTTGAAAGGTGGTAGAGGGGGAGGACCAGTTGCAGCGGTTAAGGATGAAATCACTTCAATGACAAGACTGAAGTAGGCAGTGAAAACTTTACGAATAAAGAGAAGAAGCAGAAAAGGATTTACAACTGTAGTGGGCGATCCAGTGGTAGAATGTATAAATGCAGAGATTTGACAAGCATGGAGTAAAGGCTTTTAAAGAGGGATTTTAACTTTCATATAGATTAGAGAAAGCAGACTAGGATATGTCAGAAAGGTCATGATCCCTTGAGCATTCCCTCATTAGTTTTCAACAGTAGTATGTCCAAGAACCCATATGGGAGTAGATCATAGTAGATTTGGTATTGAACAAAAAAACAGAATTAGATCACACTTAAATCACACTAGGGGCTGGTTTAGCACAGGGATAAATCGCTGGCTTTGAAAGCAGACCGAGGCAGGCCAGCAGCGCGGTTCGATTCCCGTACCAGCCTCCCCGAACAGGCGCCGGAATGTGGCGACTAGGGGCTTTTCACAGTAACTTCACTTGAAGCCTACTTGTGACAATAAGCGATTTTCATTTAATTTCATTTTCACTTAACAGTGCATGAACAACTATCTACTAGCAAGCGCAATATGATCAAGTTGAGAGGGAGGCATGTGAAACAGTTACTAAGATTCCAGATTTAGGTTAAGTAAACTTCAATGGGATTGGACTGTGACTGCCCATAGAAAACTCAGCTAAATGATCAGTGTTCTTTTGGGCAAGAGAACCAGCTTCTTTATCTTTTCTATTCATTTATAGGATGTGGGCATTACTGGCCATCGTCCCTTGCTGCGGAGGGAGTGCAGTGAACGTTTATCAGGCTGATTCCTGCGATGGCAGGACTGGCGTATGAGGAGAGACTAAGTCGGTTAGGATTATATCCAATGGAGTTTGGAAGAGTGAGGGGGGAGATCTCTCAGAAACATGCAAAATTCTAACAGGATTAGACAGGGTAGATTCAGAAAGAATGTTCCCGATGGTGGGGGAGTCCTGAACTAGGGGTCATAGTTTGAGGATAAGGGGTAAACCTTTTAGGACTGAGACGAGGGGAAATTTCTTCACCCAGAGAGCGGTGAATCTGTGGAATTCACTGCCACAAAAAGTAGTTGAGACCTAAACATTGTGTAATTTCAAGAAGGAATTAGATATACTCTTGGGGCTGAAGGGATCAAGGAATATGGGGGGAAGGTGGGATCAGGGCATTGAACTTGATGATCAGCTGTGATCATAATGAATGGTGGAGCAGGCTCGAAGGGCCGAATGGCCTCTTCCTGCTTCTATTTCTATCTATGTTTCTCTGTATTCCTAATTGCCCCTGAACTGGGTGGCCTGTTGGAGCATTTCAGAGGGCAATGAAGAGTCAGCCACATTGCTGTGGGTCTGGAGTCACATGTAGGCCAGACCAGGTAAGGATGGCAGATAGAACATAGAACATAGAACATTACAGTGCAGTACAGGCCCTCGATGTTGCGCCGACCTGTGAAACCATCTAAAGCCCATCTACACTATTCCCTTATCGTCCATATGTCTATCCAATGACCATTTGAATGCCCTTAGTGTTGGCGAGTCCACTACTGTTGCAGGCAGGGCATTCCACACCCCTACTACTCTCTGAGTAAAGAACCGACCTCTGACATCTGTCCTATATCTATCTCCCCTCAATTTAAAGCTATGTCCCCTCCCCCGGACCAGACCCCATCGGAGGCACCCCCCAGGGACGGAGCCCCGCTCCCTCCCCACAGGCCGCCCCTGGCCCTTTGTGCAGAGTTCCCGCCGGCAGCGACTAGGTGTGGACGGCGCCGGAGGGACTCTGCTTTTTCCGCACGGCCGCACGGCCGCTCGGCCCGTTCGGGCCGGAGAATCGGCGGCCCTGCCGCCTACAGCGGCCCGCAACCGGCGCCGTGCCAAACGCGGCGGCGCAAATGGCGCTGATTCTCCGCACCTCGGAGACTCGCGCGCCGGGGCGTCGGGGCGCGGTTGCGGCGATTCTTTGGCTCGGCGCGGGGCTGGGAGAATCTCCAGAGGGATAATTCAGCCCGAGCAATGTCCCACAATGCGAGGCTCACTGGTCTCTAATTCCCGACTTTCCCTTTGTTAAACATAATGGTCCGGCAGAAGCAATTCTGCTATTGGAAGAAGCACGGGCGAGATTCTCCGACCCCCCGCCGGGTCGAATCCCGCGGGATGAATCCCGACCCGCCGGTTGCTGAATTCTCCGGCACAGGATATTCGGTGGGGGCGGGAATCGCGCCGTGCCGGTTGGCGGGCCCCCCCCCCGCGATTCTCCGGCCCGGATGGGCCGAAGTCCCGCTGCTAGAATCATCATAGAATTTAGAATTTACAGTGCAGAAGGAGGCCATTTGGCCCATCGAGTCTGCACCGGCTCTTGGAAAGAGCACCCTACCCAACCCCACACCCCTACCCTATCCCCATAACCCAGTAACCCCACCCAACACTAAGGGCAATTTGGACACTAAGGGCAATTTAGCATGGCCAATCCACCTAACCTGCACATCTTTGGACTGTGGGAGGAAACCGGAGGAAACCCACGCACACACGGGGAGAACGTGCAGACTCCGCACAGTCAGTGACCCAAGCCGGGAATCGAACCTGGGACCCTGGAGCTGTGAAGCAATTGTGCTAACCACTATCTACCGTGCTGCAATCCCGGGATGTGTGGGGAGGGGGGCCACTGTGACCGTGGCAGGCATTCCCACCAGGTTGAGGAGCCCAGGCAATTCCAGGACCCGGGGTCTCAGAGAGGAAGGTGGCACGGATGAGAAGGTGAGGAGAGGGTCAGGGGAGGGGGTTAGAGGAGAGAGGATGATCATTAAAGGGGGGCTCATAAACGAGGGTTTCCCTGTCCTTGCCCCAAAGCAGTCCACACAGCTAAGGCTGCCCGGCTGCCCGTATGGCATGTCTCTCTCCTCCTGCCATGGGTAAAACGGCGCTGGGATGCGTGACCGACCAGTAAGTGGTCACTGAAGGACCTCAGTAGGCCCAAGGCCAAGTGAACTGCCTGACTCCTCTTCTCGGCCCTGTACAATTTCAGACAGGTCAGAGGTTGCCTGGGTCTGTGGGCTGCGGGAACGTCACTCGCTGGATTTTATGTTTCTCCACTTTCAAACCTATTAATGTTGCAACCCTGTCAGAATGGAGTGTCCACTCTAGCGAGTGACTAAATGGGCATTATTCCTAAGTATAAAGAAAAACTGGTTTCCACTTGAGTTGGGAGGAGGGAAAAGGGAGTCTGTGCTTGCATTTAGGGAAAAGGGAGTCTGTGCTTGCATTTAGGGAAAAGGGAGTCTGTGCTTGCATTTAGGGAAAAGGGAGTCTGTGCTTGCATTTAGGGAAAAGGGAGTCTGTGCTTGCATTTAGGGAAAAGGGAGTCTGTGCTTGCATTTTCTGGGTCCTCCTTTGCCCAATGAGTGAACAGAACAAATCTCACCTGTGGGGGAGCAAATAATTCAGCCTTTTTTGGATTTTCCTTAATTCAGATGGGGGCTGGCTTTCTGTCCAATTAAAGCTCAAGACGGGCAGGCTGATTGACCAGGAAGCCTTCACGTTCCACCTGCAACCTTAATGCAGGGTGGATGAACTGTTAGGGCTGACGTAAAAGGTGCCTGAGGACTGAGGTCTGCGAGTGGTTGTACTGCCCAGACACTCGTGGCATAGTTTGAACATCAGTGTTTATTTTTCGCGGGTCAGCGGTTGCCTGAGGCGCCCCACAGTGGCTGTTCCCCCTGAGGGAGCACACAAGAATCGCCAGCCCGCATCCTCCCTTTTCTTGGGGCTCACCCTCTTCCCGCCCTCTCCTGGCAGCGCTCGGCGTTTCACAGGGCGCGTTTCGTGCTCGATGGGCCGCTAATCTGTGGGGCCTGAAGGGGGCCATAGCTGGGTGTCGCTCACCCGGGGCAGGCGATCGGGTGCAC
Organism: Scyliorhinus torazame; assembly: GCF_047496885.1. Taxonomy (NCBI): domain Eukaryota; kingdom Metazoa; phylum Chordata; class Chondrichthyes; order Carcharhiniformes; family Scyliorhinidae; genus Scyliorhinus; species Scyliorhinus torazame. The sequence goes on along the minus strand of NC_092712.1, from coordinate 31,765,729 downwards.
TGGTTCCGTGCGACTGGTGGGTGGGGGGGGGGGTTGCTGATGCCGGCGATTGGGCGGGGCAGGTGTGTCTTGGATTGGATTTGTTTATTGTCACGTGTACTGAGGTACAGTGAAAAGCATTTTTCTGCGAGCAGCTCAGACAGATCATTTAGTACACGAAAATAAAATAAAAAGAAAATACATGATGGGGCAACACAAAGTACACAATGTAAATACACAGACACGGGCATCGGGTGAAGCATACAGGAGTGTGGTATTAATCAGGTCAGTCCATAAGAGGGTCGTTTAAACAGCGGGGAAGAAGCTGTTTGGGGGATCTTTGGGGGATAAAAGGGGGCTGTGGCCATAGTGTTAGACTGAGAGCAGGGCCCACTGATCTCTGAGAAGACAGGCTTCTCGGCACATTCAGGTTCCGCACAGCTCACTCAGGGCACAGTTCACCCCACCCTCCAAAACATTAAGTGTGGGTGGATAGCGACCTGGATCGAGCCGAACACCCTGGTGGGGACCACGCCTTGTTTCCCGCCGGACACCGCAGTTGGGAATATTTTGGGAGAAGTGCCAATGTATCTGCTCGCGGGCCCGTTGAGTGCGTCCGACGGGTGAAAATTTCCGGCCCTGCTGTTCAGCTTAATTCCTAGCCAGGTTATAAATTGTCTTCAATTCCACGCCCTTCAATTTTAGCTCACCGTCTTGTGAGGGACTTCATCAAACGTCTTCCGGAATTCTGTATCAATGACATCCGCAGAAATTCCGCTGCCCAAAACTCACCTCTTTGAAAAATTCAATCCGGTTTGTCAGGCGTGAGTGACCCTTTACGAATCTATGCTGGCTCTCTCGAACAGCTGAACATTCTCAAGCTATTCGGTCACCTTGTCCTTCATTATAGACTTTAACCCCCAGTTTTTCAATGGACTGGTAAACCAGAGACTCAGTGTAGTTCTCTGGGGTCCCAGGTCCAAATTCCGCCGCTGGAATTAAAGGTCTGATGGGGAAAATGAAACCATTGTCGATTGTTGCAAACGCCCATCTGGTTCACCAATGTCCTTTAGGGAAGGAAATTTGCCGTCTTTACCCTGTCTGGCCTACATGTGACTCCAGATCCACAGCAATGTGGTTGACTCTTAACTGCACCGAGGGAAATAAATGCTGGCCCAGCCACGTCCCATAAACGAATAAAAAAAGCACCAAAAAAAGGGCACAGTGACTCTCCAAGCAGAAAATCACAGATTTGTGAAGTCTTTGGTGGGGACCTCTGTGGCATCTTCTAGGTGGCAGCTCCTTGATGCATCACCTAGGTGGCATCGTGGGCTCAGAGGGTGCTGATTTCCACTCCTGGTGCATTCAGGCTCTGCCCTGCAGTACCCTCAGGCAGAGGGGGGGCGTCACTGCCGAGGGGCATGCCCCCCAGTGCACGATGAGGTGGTCAGCTGCCAGCCACAGGGAGGAGGACATTGCATTACTTTCACTTGGCCCTCAATGAGCTAAATTGCCTGTTTGATAGTCGGTGGTCGGTCGTCCGACTCTCGCGTCGACAGACATATTACGTCAGTGTCGGCGACGTAAGGACACACACCTGACGCTGTTTCAAATGCTTCCTGGCCGGGCTCAGGACGACCCCAGCAATGCACAGTTGGGGACAGAGAGTAATGATAATGACAAATACTCTAAGAGGCAGGGTGAGGCTAGTGATATCCTGCAGGGATCTGTGTTGCGAGCGTCCAACATTCAGTATATTTATGTAGACGCTGGTACAGAAAGTCTCACATCCAGATTTGCTACTGATGTGAAGGCATTGTTAGCTATGTGGATGGAAACATGCTCAGATCACAACTGATAACAACATTATAAATAACCCAGAGAGAGCACCGCCAGTTTTCACCGATCACAATGCAACCTTTAAAACAATTATTCCAGCTCGTTGCTCCTGAGTGGCTTTTGTATGTTTGAAATGTAAAGTAAATATTGCAACAAAAAAATCCCTAAATAAATCACTGGGAAAGTGTAATTTGCTGCCCTTAATTTTGACAGTTTTGAAGCTTCATTGCACCCATACCAGCAGCTCTTAAACAAAGATCAGACAGAATGTCCCGTCATTTTATTTTGCCACCCAACTAAATATAACTCGAGTAAGGTCACTCAGCAAGCGGACCCATTTTCCTCACTAATTCCTCTTAATTTAAATGGATCCTCACTTCCTGCATCCTTGCTTCCTAAACTACAATAACGACAAAACTACTTCATCTGCTTTGGGGACTGTTTGGATGGTGCTGGTTACAGAACATGGGCAGGATTCTCCGACCCCCCCCCCCCCCGCCGGGTCGGAGAATCGCCGGGGGGGCGGCGTGAATCCCGTCCCCGCTGGCCGCCGAATTCTCCGGCACCGGGGATTCGGCGGGGGCGGGAATCGCGCCGGTCGGCGGGCCCTCCCCCCGGCGATTCTCCGGCCCGCGATGGGCCGAAGTCCCGCTGCTGCTATGCCGGTCCCGCCGGCGTGAATTGAACCAGGTCCCTTACCGGCGGGACCTGGCGGCGCGAGCGGGCTCCGGGGTCCTGGGGGGGGGGGCGTGGCCTGGCTCGCGATCGGGGGCCCACCGATCCGCGGGCGGGCCTGTGCCGTGGGGGCACTCGTTTACTACGCGTTGGCCGTGTAGGTCTCCGTATGGCCGACACGTAGGTGACCCCCCCCCCCCCCCTGCGCATGGGCGGGGATGACGTCAGCAGCCGCTGACGCTCCCGCGCTTGCGTGGACTCCCGTCGGCCGGCGGAGTCCTTTCGGCCCCGGCTGGCGTGGCACCAAAGGCTTTCCACGCCAGCCGGCGGGGCGCCAACCACTCCGGGGCGGGCCTAGCCCCTAAAGGTGCGGGCTTCGCCCCTAAAGGTGAGGGCTTGGCCCCTAAAGGTGCAGAGGAATCCTCACCTTTGGGGCGGCCCGATGCCGGAGTGGTTCACGCCACTCCATCCCGCTGGGACCCCCCGCCCCGCCGGGTAGGGGAGAATCCCTCCCCATGTCTGTTAAATAAGTCTTCATAGTCTCCTACATGTTAACTTTATTAACTTCCTGTAATGGTCTGCATATATATTTGCAAAGAAGGTTCACCCGGATGGTACCTGGTCTCGAGGGTGTTGGCTGCGAGGAGAGGTTGAATAAACTAGGATTGTTTTCACTGGAGAGACGGAGGCTGAGGGGAGATCTGATGGAGGTCTACAAAATTATGAGAGGCATAGACAGGGTGGATAGTCAGAAGCTTTTTCCAAGGATGGAAGTGTCAATTACAAGGGGGCACAGGTTCAAGGTGAGAGGGGGAAAGTTTAAGGGAGATGTGCGGGGTAAGATTTCCACGCAGAGAGTGGTGGGTGCCTGGAACGCACTGCCAGAGGATGTGGTGGAAGCAGGCACGTTAGCAACATTTAAGATGCATCTGGATGGATACATGGATAGAAAGGAAATAGAGGGATACGGACCGAGTAAGGGCAGAAGGTTTTGTTTTAGTTCGGGCATCACGATCGGCACAGGCTTGGAGGGCCGAAGGGCCTGTTCCTGTGCTGTACTTTTCTTTGTTCTTTATATACAGCGAAGGTACAGAAAAGGAGATATCTCCATGTCTCAGTCTTCATGTGTCACTGTCATGTGTCTTCTTATGTCACTGTCAAGGGGCTCCTGCTCCTAATTGGTATGTACGTGTGTCCCTTCATATATGTGGGTGGCACCATGCCCATTCCCACAATCACCCTGTGTGTGCCAGACCCTTACACTACATTGAGGTTGTTAAAGGGGGTATTTAAATCCAAGTCCTTTCTTCCTCACTGCGATTGTATCCAGACTCATCAGCCCGCCTCCTGCTCTCAGTCATTGGGCGAAGATTTACACCCCCACCCCACCGCTGTGTTTTCCAATGGCGGAGGGGGCTTGCCATTGGCTGCCAGCAGGATATTCCAGTCCCGCCGATGTCCGTGACATTTTGCGTGACCCGCCTGCCCTTCCACCAGGGATCAGCAGAGCCCACCGGCATGAAAGGCCGGAAAACTCCAGCCACTGTTTCTTAAGTCTTCGGAAAGCATGGAACTCCTCACCTGCCTCAGTCTTCAGCTCATCCCACCTAAAACACGCGCCTTTCAAACCCAAACTTGGCATCACACAATCTGCCATTAATTTCATTTATTTTTCATTCAATTCCCACTGTTTGTGCTTCTATTGTTCTTAGAGAGGGCTACAGCATGAAGAATAAATAAAATACATAAGCATGTGGGTGTTGCCTAGTAACTGGGCCTTGTAAGGTTGAACAGCTTTTAAGTTTTAGTTGACCTAATTTGAGTGCGGTTAGAGATGGGTCGCGAGAGAGAGAAGGCAGCTCCCACAGTCCTTTAGGGAAGGAAATCTGCCGTCCTTACCTGGTCTGGTCCACATACGACACCAGATCCTCCGCAGTGTTGTGGTTTTATCTCTTTTTCACAAAATAATCAGAGGAGTGTCAAGCACAGAGCGACTCATTGACCACAGCGTTGGGAGAGCTCAGAGATGGACTTCTGGAGCGGACTCTGCCAGCATAAAGAACCAGCTGATATTTATACAGAGTGTGGCTACGCAGGTAAGAATATTCTTTCCATTGGATCATGTCTGTTTTAAATCTTACATTAAACAAGCTACATATGTGCACCCAGGCAGAGTGAGTGTTATCTACCCTTATCTGCCCTTCGCCTTTCCATGGATACCTCCCTAACTTCCCGTCTTGGTGTCAGACCCGATAGATGTGTCTGGTCCTTAGGTCGAGTTGGAAAGACACGTGTTTTAACCTTTATGCTGACTACTGTAGATGGCGCCACATCAGCTTTTAGCTGACATCTTTATGATAATTGCTTTAGTAAAGTGCACAACACCGTATGGATTCAAAATCCCTTTGAATAAATGCAAATTGCCCTGACCGGTTGTTGTCACTAAATCATAATCATTTGCCTTCCCTCAACAGCAGCAATATAGTTGACCCTCAACTGCCCTCTGAAATGGCTCAGCAATCCAATCAATTGACGGGTAATTAGGGATGGGCAATAAATGCTGGCCGAGCCAGCGACGCCCACATCCCTCTAGCAAATAAATATCTTTTTAAATGCCCTGGTGGCGCAGGTTCAAATCCCACCACAGCAGCTGATGGACTTTAAATTCAGTTGATTAATAAATCTTGAATTGCGACCTGCAAAGGAAGATGGTGCAAAGGCAGGGTTATGGTGAGAAGGCAAAGGGGGGAATGCTGGCGCCCGGTGATTGCCCTCTTGGATAGACCTGAGGGGCCGAATGGCCTCCTCCTGCTTCTGGAATGATTCTGTGTGAATCGAAAACCAGTCTCGGTGTTGGTGACCATAATGTTTATCATTGCATGTTGTAAACCAAACCCATCTGATTCACTAATGTCCTTTAGGGAAGGAAATCTGCCGTCCTTACCCGGCCTGGCCTACATGTGACTCCAGACCCACAGCAATGTGGTTGACTCTTAACTTCCCTCTGAAATGGTCGAGCAAACCATTTAGCTCACGGGCTTTCGGGGAAGGGCAGCAAAAAGAATACATTTTTAAAGTCTAGATGATTGCTATATCCTGGACATCAAGGAAACCAGTGTGACCCTCCTGCAAATAACTTTCCAGTTACAAAGACGCCCGCCGACCATTATCCTTTGCTTCCAGAGCCACTTCCCAGTTAAAAAAATGTTGTGGTTTACCCTTTCATTCCTTAACTTTCAGAGGTCAGAGTTTTATTGAGACTGGGGCAGTCTCATTATCGAAGCCTCTCTTTTGGTGCAGTGACTAATAGCTTTTTCTAATCTTTGTTGTGTTATCCTTTAAACAATTTAATCCTGCTCAGGCCAAAACATCTCCATTTATTGCGATTTCCACTAAATGCATATCAGGTTCTAAATCTGCCAAATATGGGAATGGATAACAGAGCGGAGAGAAAAATCAAGATCTGGCAACGTGAGACACGTTGGGCGAGTGCGCAGTCAATATCAGCCCCACAGACCCCGGAGTCTCAACATAATTGGTGAATTTTCCCGCGATGGGCCGAGCGGCCGCCCGTTTCAGGCCTGTCCTGCCAGCGTAAATTAAGGTAGGTACTTACCGGCGGGACCCGTCTCCGTGGGCGGCTTCCGGGGTCCTCGGGGGGGGGGGGGGGGGCGTGGGGGGATCTGGCCCCGGAAGGTGCCCCCATGGTGACCTGGCCCATGATCGGGGCCCACCGATCCGCGGGCGGGCCTGTGCCGTGGGGGACTCTATTCCTCCGCGCGGGCTGGTGTACCGGTCCGCGATGGCCGGCGCGGAGATGAACGCTCCCTGCGCACGCGCTGGGATGACGCCAGCACACGCTGGCGCTCTCGCGCATGCGCCAACTCGCGCCGGCCGGCGGAGGCCCTTCGGCGCCGGTTGGAGCGGCGGCAAGCTCCTTTCCGCGCCGGCCGGCACGGCGCAAACCACTCGGGCGCCGGCCTAGCCCCTGAAGGTACGTCGGATCCCGCACCCTCGGGGCGGCCCGACGCCGGAGTGGTTCATGCCACTCCTTTGCGCCGTTGTTGCCCGCCCCGCCGGTTTGCGGAGAACCCCGCCCCAGATTTGTAAGTAAAACATTTTTAAAAACTGTTTATTTATAACAAGGAAAAAGATGATTATACAATGGAAAGAATGGAACAATGCTCTGCTAATTTAACTAGTCCTCAAACTCCGTCCCACCCTCCACCCAGACACACACAAGACAGACACATGTTGGGGTAGGAAATGGATTGAAACTAACAGGGGTTACAAGGGCGTGGTTCTTTGCTGCTGAGGTAGCGGTCTGCAGGTTAAAAGAAAATCTACAAGGTTGCAGGACAGGAATTAAGAAAGAGAAACACGAAACAGGCAAGGGTTTAGCACGCTCCTTACAGAGGATCAGTCATGATTCCATTGGGGGCAGTTTTGCCTCTGACGGAAGAACAAGAAAGACTTGAATTGAAATAGCGCCTTTTACGGTGAAGAGCGTTTTGCAGCTATTTCAGTGCACTCATTGTTGCAATGTGAGGAATGCGGAGGCCAATTGTTGCGCAGGAAGCTCAAGGGATTAATGACCAGGTGATTCACGTCTCTCTCCAAAGACTTGAGTTCAAAACCCTCGGGTTGGCACTTCTACCTCAGCGCTGAGGGAGCGCTGCCCTGTTGGAGGAGCCTTCTTTCAGAGCAAATGTTAAAGTGAGGCCACTCTGCCCTCTCAGGCAGGCGTAGAGGAAGGATATGATTGCACTAGAGGGGGTGAAGAGGAGATTCACCAAGATGTTGCCTGGGCTGGAGCGTTTCAGCAGAGAAGAGAGGCTGAACAGGCTGGAGTTGTTCTCCACGGAGTAGAGAAGGCCGAGGGAGGACTTGACTGAGGTGTTTGAAATTATGAGGGGCATAGATAGGGTAGGTAGGAAGAAGCTTCCCCTCTTAGCGGAGGTGGTCAATAATTAGGGGGTATAGATTTAAAGGGCAGGAGATTTGAGGAAAAAGCTTTTTACCCAGAGGGTGGTGGGAATCTGGAACTCGCTGACCGAAAGGGTGGTTAAGGCGGGAACCCTCACAACATTTATGATCCATTCAGGTGAGCGCTTTAAATTCCAAGGCATAAATCTGGAATTAAGGGCGGAATTTTCCAGTAATGGGGCTATGTCCCCACACCCGCGGAGAATCGCGGGAGAGGCGTTGGACCCGATCGCGGGTTTGACGCCCATTCTCCGCCCCCGCCCCGAGCCCGATTCCGGCACAGAGGCTCAGGGAACCCCACCCTAAAAGTCTAATGACGACCATGAAACCATTGCCGATTGTCGTAAACACCCATCGGGTTCACTAACGTCCTTCAGGGAAGGAAATCTTCCGTCCTTACCCGGTCTGGCCGACATGTGACTCCAGACCCACACGGCGATATGGTTAGCTCTTTGCCATTCAGTTCAGGGGCAATTAGGGATGGGTAACAAATGCTGCCGCAGCCAGAGAGGCCCACATCCCAAGAACAAACTTAAAAACAAATCGCAGCAGATAATAAGGAAGGCAAATGGAATGTTGGCTTTCGTTGCTAATGGAATAGCGTAGAAAAGTAGGGAAGTGTTGCTGCAACTGGACAGGGCATTGGTCAGACCACATCTGGAGCACTGTGTCATAAGATGCTAAAGGGGATGGACAAGGAGAACATAGAGCTGATGTTTCCCCAGAGTTTTGGACGAAGGGGTGGCAGATTTAAAACAGGAACGAGGAGGTATCAATTCAGTCATAGGGTAGGGAATCTGTGGAACTCTCTACCCCAGAGTACAGAGGGACACCGGAACGCTGCACAAATTTAAGGGGGAGATAGATAGGTTTTTATTTCATAGCGGCTTGAAGGGTTATGGGGCAGCAGGCAGGAGGGTAGAGATTGTTATGGGCCAGGGTTTAGAGAACCCCAAAGTGTATCATGGAGTTCCCCTGACCCACAACTTTCAATCGATTGCGGTATGGGGAGCACACGGCCCACTCTACAGGTGTGGTACAGCAGAAATGGAAAAGTATTTTTTAAAGCAAAACAATGTTTATTCCATGAACTCAAGTTAAGCTTTCAAAAACAAACAGTGAACATCTTGGCACCCAGTAAATCAAATACACCCCCCAAAGAATACAACACTAAGTAATCTGTATGCTGTCTTTTAACACCCAGAAGACTTAACAAACCTTTAAACAGAAGCACATCAGGGTTTACATTCAATACTGAAAACATTTATAATTCTGAATTCACCAAATGATCCAGAGATAGTCCTTCATGGCAGAGAGCTCAACAATACAGCTGCTTTGGCTGACTTCAGCTGCAACACCCTGAAAAACTAAACCAAACACACAGACACACCCAAGCTTTTCTCAAAGTGAAACTAAAAAACAGAGCCAGAGCTCAGCTCCGCCCACACTCCGACATCACTGCAGCAACATGAGCAGCCAAACATTTCTTAAAGCGACCTTCTCATGACAAGATGTGATCAGCTGTGATTATATTGAATGGTGGTACCTGCCCGAGGAGTTGAATTACCCACTCCTGCTCCTTGTTTTTATGTTCTATGTCCACCTCCGGAAGGACCTTCCACCTGGGAGCAGCTGTTGCCCCTCCAGGTTGTAGCTCTTCCGCTATCTCCACTGAAAATTCCGCAGTTGGCCACGGCTTGTAACTGCAGGCATGAAGACCTCTGCTGAAGTCGCAAGTGACCCCTGCACTCTCCTCAGGTACTAATGTATAATAGATTGTTGAAACTATTTACCAACGCAACCTGCTCATCAAACCATTGCAATACATAAATGTTAACTGCACAAATAATTGAGAGCTGCAATCACAAAATGTCAATTAATTAGGCTATTAATTTTGATGCCGACAGGCTGAATTGAAGATTAAATAATCCATTCGGTATCCGCATGGTCACACTGCATGTTGGCCGATTGGAGCGAGAGACAAAGAGGGAAGAGAAACTGAAGGTTGCTGGTTAAAAGAGGTCTCTCCGTTTGGGAGACTATGGGCTGGATTCTCCCAAAGAAACTATTCTCAGGGGTTGTTAGGGTCGGTATTGCTGACACAATCCCGACCGGGCCGAAAGAGGCCATTCGGCCCATCGAGTCTGCCCCGACCCTCCGACAGAGCACTCCACCTAGGCCCACTCCCCCCCGCCCTATTCCCGTAACCTCGCACGTTGATCACGGCCAATCCACCCAACCTGCACGTCTTTGGACTGTGGGAGGGAACCGGAGCACCCGGAGGAAACCCACGCAGACGCGGGGAGAATGTGCTGACTCCGCACAGACAGCGACCCGATGCAGGAGCCGAAACCGGGTCCCTGGCCCTGTGAGGCAGCAGTGCTAACCACTGTGCCTCGACTAGACCAGGTCAGGTAAGAGTGGCAGACTTCCTTCCTGAGGGAAAATAGTGTGAATCAGATGAGGTTTTACAACAATGCGGATCGGCTTATGGCCACCATTACCATTACTGTTACCAAATTTAATTTCAGATTTAAGTTTAAATCCATCAAACTTTCAAGGTGGGATTTGAATACACATCTCTGGATCATTAATACCGGCCTCCAGTTTACTATTACTCCAGTGCCCTTTATTCACCTGTCAGCACAGTCTGCTATCTTATTTTCATGTCACTGTCAGTATCTTCTTGTGTCCGTGGCATCTTTGACACACGGAGATGGGTTGAAGTGTGTATACTTCAACGCAAGAAGCATCAGGAATAAGGTGGGTGAACTTAAGGCATGGATCGGTACTTGGGACTATGATGTGATGGCCATCACGGAAACTTGGATAGAGGAGGGGCAGAAATGGTTGTTGGAGGTCCCTGGTTATAGATGTTTCAATAAGATTAGGGAGGGGGGTAAAAGAGGTGGGGGCGTGGCATTGTTAATTAGAGATAGTATAACAGCTGCAGAAAGGCAGTTCGAGGAGTATCACCCTAATGAGGTAGTATGGGTTGAAGTCAGAAACAGGAAAGGAGCAGTCACCTTGTTAGGAGTTTTCTATAGGCCCCCCAATAGTAGCAGAGATGTGGAGGAACAGATTGGGAAACAGATTTTGGAAAGGTGCAGAAGTCACAGGGTAGTAGTCATGGGTGACTTTAACTTCCCAAATATTGAGTGGAAACTCTTTAGATCAAATAGTTTGGATGGGGTGGTGTTTGTGCAGTGTGTCCAGGAAGCTTTTCTAACACAGTATGTAGATTGTCCGACCAGAGGAGGGGCAATATTGGATTTAGTACTTGGTAATGAACCAGGGCAAGTGATAGATTTGTTAGTGGGGGAACATTTTGGAGATAGTGACCACAATTCTGTGACTTTCACTTTAGTAATGGAGAGGGATAGGTGCGTGCAACAGGGCAAGGTTTACAATTGGGGGAAGGGTAAATACGATGTTGTCAGACAAGAATTGAAATGCATAAGTTGGGAACATAGGCTGTCAGGGAAGGACACAAGTGAAATGTGGAACTTGTTCAAGGAACAGGTACTACGTGTCCTTGATATGTATGCCCCTGCCAGGCAGGGAAGAGATGGTCGAGTGAGGGAACCATGGTTGACAAGAGAGGTTGAATGTCTTGTTAAGAGGAAAAAGGAGACTTATGTAAGGCTGAGGAAACAAGGTTCAGACAGGGCATTGGAGGGATACAAGATAGCCAGGAGGGAACTGAAGAAAGGGATTAGGAGAGCTAAGAGAGGGCATGAACAATCTTTGGCGGGTAGGATCAAGGAAAACCACAAGGCCTTTTACACATATGTGAGAAATATGAGAATGACTAGAGCGAGGGTAGGTCCGATCAAGGACAGTAGCGGGAGATTGTGTATTGAGTCTGAAGAGATAGGCGACGTCTTGAACGAGTACTTTTCTTATGTATTTACAAATGAGAGGGGCGATATTGTTGGAGAGGACAGTGTGAAACAGATTGGTAAGCTCGAGGAAATACTTGTTAGGAAGGAAGATGTGTTGGGCATTTTGAAAAACTTGAGGATAGACAAGTCCCCTGGGCCTGACGGGATATATCCAAGGATTCTATGGGAAGCAAGAGATGAAATTGCAGAGTCGTTGGCAATGATCTTTTCGTCCTCACTGTCAACAGGGGTGGTACCAGGGGATTGGAGAGTGGCAAATGTTGTGCCCCTGTTCAAAAAAGGGACTAGGGATAACCCTGGGAATTACAGGCCAGTTAGTCTTACTTCGGTGGTAGGCAAAGTAATGGAAAGGGTACTGAAGGATAGGATTTCTGAGCATCTGGAAAGACACTGCTTGATTAGGGATAGTCAGCACGGATTTGTGAGGGGTAGGTCTTGCCTTACAAATCTTATTGAATTCTTTGAGGAGGTGACCAAGCATGTGGATGAAGCTAAAGCAGTGGGTGTAGTGTACATGGATTTTAGTAAGGCATTTGATAAGGTTCCCCATGGTCGGCTTCTGCAGAAAGTAAGGAGGCATGGGATAGTGGGAAATTTGGCCAGTTGGATAACGAATTGGCTAACCGATAGAAGTCAGAGAGTGGTGGTGGATGGCAAATATTCAGCCTGGATCCCAGTTACCAGTGGCGTACCGCAGGGATCAGTTCTGGGTCCTCTGCTGTTTGTGATTTTCATTAATGACTTGGATGAGGGAGTTGAAGGGTGGGTCAGTAAATTTGCAGACGATACGAAGATTGGTGGAGTTGTGGATAGTAAGGAGGGCTGTTGTCGGCTGCAAAGAGACATAGATAGGATGCAGAGCTGGGCTGAGAAGTGGCAGATGGAGTTTAACCCTGAAAAGTGTGAGGTTGTCCATTTTGTAAGGACAAATATGAATGCGGAATACAGGGTTAACGGTAGAGTTCTTGGCAATGTGGAGGAGCAGAGAGATCTTGGGGTCTATGTTCATACATCTTTGAAAGTTGCCACTCAAGTGGATAGAGCTGTGAAGAAGGCCTATGGTGTGCTCGCGTTCATTAACAGAGGGATTGAATTTAAGAGCCGTGAGGTGATGATGCAGCTGTACAAAACTTTGGTAAGGCATTTGGAGTACTGTGTACAGTTCTGGTCCCCTCATTTTAGGAAGGATGTGGAAGCTTTGGAAAAGGTGCAAAGAAGATTTACCAGGATGTTACCTGGAATGGAGAGTAGGTCTTATGAGGAAAGGTTGAGGGTGCTAGGCCTTTTCTCATTAGAACGGAGAAGGATGAGAGGCGACTTGATAGAGGTTTATAAGATGATCAGGGGAGTAGATAGAGTAGACAGTCAGAGACTTTTTCCCCGGGTGGAACAAACCATTACAAGGGGACATAAATTTAAGGTGAAAGGTGGAAGATATAGGAGGGATATCAGAGGTAGGTTCTTTACCCAGAGAGTAGCGGGGGCATGGAATGCACTGCCTGTGGAAGTAGTTGAGTCGGAAACATTAGGGACCTTCAAGCAGCTATTGGATAGGTACATGGATTACGGTAAAATGATATAGTGTAGATTTATTTGTTCTTAAGGGCAGCACGGTAGCATTGTGGATAGCACAATTGCTTCACAGCTCCAGGGTCCCAGGTTCGATTCCGGCTTGGGTCACTGTCTGTGCGGAGTCTGCACGTCCTCCCCGTGTCTGCGTGGGTTTCCTCCGGGTGCTCCGGTTTCCTCCCACAGTCCAAAGATGTGCAGGGTAGGTGGATTGGCCATGATAAATTGCCCTTAGTGTCCAAAATTGCCCTTGGTGTTGGGTGGAGGTGTTGAGTTTGGGTGGGGTGCTCTTTCCAAGAGCCGGTGCAGACTCAGGGGGCCGAATGGCCTCCTTCTGCACTGTAAATTCAATGATAATCTATGATTAATCTAGGACAAATGTTCGGCACAACATCGTGGGCCGAAGGGCCTGTTCTGTGCTGTATTTTCTATGTTCTATGTTCTATGTTAATCGCTCCTTCGCCCTGACCTTCCATTCTGCCCCACCTCCTTCACCCTCCTCTCTAACTATATAACCCATCACATTTCCACCTTCTTCAGGCTGAAGAACAGTCACACGGACTCAAAATATTGTGGGCTGGATTCTCCGATTTTGCGGCTAAGTGCTGACGCCTGCGTGGGAACAGTGGCGTTTTATGACCCCAAAATCGGCGCAAAACCCTCACCGGTTTCGGGACCGGTGAGGGGCGAGAAGCTGTGCCGGGTAAAACTCCCTGCTCCCGTGCCAAAATTGGCCAGAGAACGGCCGTGCGCGGACCAGACCTGCCGGATAGTGCCCCCTCCTGTAACCCCCCTTTCCAATCCTGGACCACCGCCCACCAGTCCCCCCAGCCCCCGTCGAAGCCCCCCTGGCCAACGGAACGCCCCCCCCCCCCCCCCCCGACTGCGGCGGTGCTGGACTCAGTCCGCAGCCGTCACGCAAGGTTGATGAGCACACGTGTCCCGCCTCGTCGGCCCATCAGGGGGCGGAGCATCGGGGGAGGGCCTTCAGGTGACATCATCCTGAGGCCGCCCCAATGGCGCGCGCGCACTCCCCAGCTGACGCCGTTTAAGAGGGGGCGGAGCATCCGCAAACAGGTGCCGCCCCCGCTTTCAGCCCGCTCGATGGCCGGATGCGATATCGGCCTCGGCAAGCGGAGAACCCCGCCCGTTAACTCGGTTTCTCTCTCCACCGATGCTGCCAGACCCGCTGAGGTTTCCGAGCACTCTCTGTTTTTATTTCAGCTTTCCAGCCAGCACAGTATTTTGCTTCTATCTCCAGATTACTGACCCAGCAACATAACTGTGCCGCCGGCAGCTGAGGGCATTATCCGTCTGTTTGCTTTTTGCTGTGTTGGGAATTTGCTCTCTCGATGGAGCTCTGCTTGCTTTTGGTCCGACTGGTTTGTGTTCCATCCTTAAAGGTCACTGCTTCCAAACTCACTGGGCTGTAAATTCAGGAGTAGCAGATATTGACAGTGTGAAACTTGGCAATAATTGACATGGGGCTGTAACCAAAATGCAGATCTCAACATCTCTGTAACCCAGGTAAATGTATACACTAGCTCCAAAGTGATAAGAGTGTGTGTTTGTGGATGACAGTCAAAGGAGGCACACAGAGTAACAAAGAAATGTGTGAAGCACTTAAACACACAGCTCACGTATCCTTTGGCCTGTTTGCATTTTGGGTTTCGGATCATTTCTGTATAAACGATCCGTAATAAATTGATGCACTATCAATTACGACGAGACGAGAGTAGAGTGTAATCGATCATCAGATCCGTATAAACGCACACGCTACGGTAGCCTGAGCTGAGGCGAGCTATTTGCGGGGGTTTTCCGTTCATTCTGGAGACTCTCCCGCAGTCAGTTCCCCGACGGACTGGCCGGTGAGCGACGCGAAGGTCCATTGACCTCAGCGGCACTGGAAGATCCCGCCAGCCACCGATAGCGAGCCGCCTCTGCCGGTGGAAACCCCGCGGCGGGAAGTGGAGCCGGGAAATCTCGGCCGTGGCCTGAAGTAAATGAAAGAAAATAATTCTTATAAGAAAATAAGATGGATCGTCAAATAATAAATACAGCGCGCCTGTAATAAATTCCTCCTTGATATGTTCACCACAACAATCATGAGGGGTGGCACGGTAGCACAGTGGTTAGCACTGTTGCTTCACAGCGCCAGAGACCAGGGTTCGATTCCCGGCTTACGTGACTGTCTGTGTGGGTTGTAGTAGTCACCACTGTTGTATTATATTGTATATATGGGTATTACGGTAAGGCCCCTGTACTACAGGTACGGGGGTAGCTCCCTGCCTGCTGGCTCCGCCCAGTAGGCAGAGTATAAATGTGTGTGCTCACCGAGCTGCAGCCATTTCGGCAGCAGCTGTAGGAGGCAACACATCTCTGCGTAATAAAGCCTCGATTACTCTCTACTCTCATCTCGTCGTAATTGATAGTGCATCAATTTATTACGGATTTGCGGCAGACCCAATCCCAGAAGCACAGACGCTCCAGATTCTGTACACACGGCTGAGCTCCGTTGTCTTTCCCCTCATCCAGGACGCGCCGACTTACACAGAGGCCATGGCGCTACTGAAGGAGAACTACGCTCAGCGGACCAACAAGATCTACGCCAGGCACCTCCTGTCCACGCAGCACCAACTTCCTGGTGAGTCTGTGGAAGATTTCTGGCGTGCCCTGCTCGCCCTGGTGAGAGACTGTGATTGCCAGGCCATTTCGGCCGCTGAACATTCTAACCCGCTAATGAGAGACCCGTTCATTACGGACATAGGGTGGGCCTACATCCGCCAGCGCCTCTTAGAAGGGGCTACCCTCGACCTCGCGGCGACCAAGAAGCTAGCGCTCTCGATCACAGTCACCTCACGCAACGTACAGGCGTATGCCCCGACTGCACGGCCCACCCCTCCTGGGCATCGTGGACCCCGCCAGTGGCCACCCCATCGTGGACCCCATCAGCGACCGCCCCCCAGCCAACCCCACGCCTGCGCCACGCGGTAACCAACCAACCCCGGGGGACCCATGTGCTACTTCTGCGGACAGACAAAACACCCCCGGCAGAGCTGCCCGGCGCGGAGCGCGCTCTGCAAGGCCTGCGGCAAGAAAGGACATTTCGCTGCTGTGTGCCAGGCCTGCTCGATCGCCGCTATTGTCTCTGCACCCCCCGCGTGTGGCCAGTGGGCGCCGCCATCTTCATCGCCTCAGACCACGTGCGGCCCGTGGGTGCCGCCATCTTGGACATTCTGAATTCTCCCTCTGTGTACCCGAACAGGTGCCGGAACGTGGCGACTAGGGGCTTTTCACAGTAACTTCATTGTAGTGTTAATGTAAGCCTACTTGTGACAATAATATAGATATTATTATTATATACACTGATGACATCCAGCACCTCTCCGGAACCCTGCTCCATCTGAATTACCTGGCTGCTTGCTTGACATCCAGAGCTGGATGAGCAGAAATCTCCGTTGATTAAACACTGTGCAGGTCAAAGCCATCATCTTCAGTCACCACCTTAAACTCCATTTTGTCTGCCGTCGTCAAGTGGTGGCCTTGCCCTATCCAGTAACCTCCCATAGATGTTCCCACAGTTACCCCAGGTTGAGTTTGTAGCCCGAGAAGGCTTCATGATGACTTCCAGGCCCTTCTGTGGGTCCGAGACGTGGAGGAGCAGATCGCCCCCATAGAGCGACACTCTGTGCCCCCTGCCTCCTCTTTGGATACCCTTCCAGCTTTTCGCGCCTCGCAGAACGATCGCCGGGGGTTCGATTGCCAGAGCGAACAGGAGTGGGGACAGCGGGCAGCCCTGCCTTGTGCCTCTGAGCAGCTGGAAACATTCAGAGCTGGTGGTGTTGGTCCGAAAGCTCGCCTTGGGAGTGTAGTACAGGAGTGTCCCCCAGGAGGTGAACCCTGCCCCGAGCCCAAACCTCTCCAGTACCTCAAAGAGGTACTTCCACTCGACTCTGTCTCAGGCCTTTTCTGCATCCAGGGAGACAATCACCTCTGGTGTCCTCTCCCCAGCTGGTGTCATATATAACATTCAGCAGCCACCTGAGGTTTGCCGTTAGCTGTCTACCCGTGACAAAGTCCGCCTGGTCCCCTGAGACCACCTCCGGTGTGCAGTTCTCCAATCTCTCGGCCAGAATCTTCGCGGGAATCATTGCGTCTACTTTGAGCAGCGAAATGGGTTGATAGGATCCGTATTCCGTCGGGTCTTTGTCTTTTTTGGGTATCAGTGATATCGTGGCCGGAGTTAGCATAGGAGGCAGGGACTGAGGAGGCCAGCAGCTATTTCCATTTTCCGGAATGCAGCTCAAGGGCACTGGAGCTCTGGGGGTGGAAGGAGGGGGGGGGGGGGGGGGGGGTGCCTTGGGAGGGGGCCTCGGGGGTCCCTTGGGCGGCGGGGGTGGGGTGGGCGGTATTGGGCTTGGTCAGAAGGTTGAAGTGTTCTAGGTCAGGGGTCGTCCCTGGTGGGTGAGGCCTTCTGAGCGCGATCCAGACCAGCATATTTATATGAGCCAGTAGGCTCATTATTATTATCTTTGACTCGCCGTTCGGTAGTCAACGGCCGCGCCAGTGAGACCGCGACCGGATGCAGTCCAGCACTGGTTTCCACAAACGCTGACCAGGTGTGCCGGGACCTCGGGAGGTCGCGCCGGCCATCAGAGAGCCCCCCGGGTCATCGGTAACAGGGCAGGGTGGCCGGTGGCACTTCCAGGATGCCAGGCTGGCAGTGTCAAGGAGCTCGGGTGCCAGATTGGCACTGCCAGGGGTCAGGCCCTGGGGAGAGGCTGGTTTAGCACACTGGGCTAAATCGCTGGCTTTTAAAGCAGACCGAGGCAGGCCAGCAGCACGGTTCGATTCCCGTACCAGCCTCCCCGAACAGGTGCCGGAATGTGGCGACTAGGGGCTTTTCACAGTCACTTCATTTGAAGCTGACTTGTGACAATAAGCGATTTTCATTTTTCATTCATTTTCATTTTCAAGGGCCTTTCTCATGTGAGGAAGGGGCCTCGAGAAGTTTGGAGGTGGGGCGATTGAGGGGCAGGTGGGATCCAGAAGGCCGGGGTGGGTGGGGGCCTAAATGCCAGGGGGTGGGGTGGGGGGGGGGGGGGGGCAGTGTAAGCGGGGATGCAGAGATCGGGGCGTCCCGATCGGTAAGGAGTTGGTCCCTCTGGTGAGCTCAGCTTGCCAGAGTAGAAATTCTACGAAAGCGTGGTCTCGGTGGGGAGAAATCGCCCAATGCCCCAAAAACCAGCAAAGTGCTGGTAAAAGGCGGCAGGGTGGCTCAATGGTTAGCACTGCTGCCTCACAGGGCCAGGGACCCGGGTTCAATTCTGGGCTCGGGTGACTGTGCGGAGTCTGCACGTTCTACTTGTGTGTGCGTGGGTTTCCTCCGGGCGCTCCTGTTTCCTCCCACAGTCCAAAGACGTGCAGGTTAGGTGGATTGGCCATGATAGAATTGCTCCTTAGTGTCCAAAGATGTGTCGCATAGGTGAGGTTGTGAGGTTACAGGGATAGGGTGGGAGTGTGGGGCTAGGTCGGGTGCTCTCTCAGAGGGTCGGTATGGATTTGATGGGCCAAATTGTCTCCTTCCGCACTGCAGCGAGTCTATGATCCTACAAATAGCGGGGTGAACCTCGGCAGTGCAGCTGCCCAGAAATACCCTGCCCAACGCACCTGGAAGCGGGCTTAGTTTCAAGTCAGGTTTAGTGAGTGGGCTAAAATTTGGACGATGGGGTTTCATGTGGGAAAAAGTGAACTTGTCCATTTTCGCAGGAAGACTAGTAAGGCAGGATGGTATTCAAACAGAAAGAGATCTAGGTGGCCTGGTACATGAATCACAAAATGTTAATGTTCAGGTACAAGTGATTAGGAAGTCAAATGAAATGTTGCCGTTTATTCAAAGGGGAATGGAATATAAAAGAAAGCAAGTTTCGAACAACATCTGGAGTACTCTATGCATAGGTTTGGTCTCCTATTTTAAATAGGAGGCTTCCAGGACAAAGCAGCCCACTTGATTGGCACCCCTTCCACAAACATTCACTCCCTCCATGAGCAACCAAGAACATGCGTACCATCGACAAGATGCACTACAGCAACTCACCAAGGCTCCTTGTGTAGTGATCTGTACATCTGTACATACATCTGCACATACACCAGGGACTGCCGCACAGATCCTGAAGATTTTGACTCCAGAAGAGGAGCACCAAGAGTCCAGAGAGACCACGTCAATAGAAATCTTGAAGATTTTGGCTCTAGAAAAGGAGCACCAAGAGTCCAGAGAGACCACGTCAATAGAAATCTTGAAGATTTTGACTCTAGAAAAGGAGCACAAAGAGATCACAGATGATTCAAGTGAACCTGAAATGACTCCAAAAAAGGAGCACCAAGAACTCAATGATGTCTCAAGTGAACCAGAAATGACTCTAGAAGAGGAGCACCAAGTAAACAAAGAGGAATCGAATCCACCACAAATGACTGATGCCACCAACATCAATGCAACATCAGATCGTTCTCACAATTCTCAAGAAGATACGCTAAATGTAGCAGATACCACAAAGGACACTGACACCAATAACTGTGACAATGACTCAAATAATCCACATGGCACACTCATTGAGCGCAACAAGAACAACAAAAACTGCAAGAAGCACAGCAGCAACAAGAACAACAACAAAAACAACATGCAGCGCAACAAGAACGGCAAAGGCAACAAGAAGCATCCCAGAAACAACAAGCACGACAAGAAAAGAACATGACTAAAAGCGAAAACAACGAAAACAGAATCAACAAGCGCAACAAAAAGAACAACAAGAACGACGACAACAAGACCGCCAACGAAAACAACCAAGACAGAAACGACAAAAACAACAACAATGAAACAACGACCTGTACAACATGGAACAACTCTGTACGTGAAGGACAATGCAACAGCACACTGCGAAACAATGACAAGACTACAAACATGCCGTGGCATTATAAAGAATCTCACAAATTCACATCTGCTCCAGAACAAACAAGAAAAACAGCTTTCACGAACGATGACATACAGAATCAATGCCACAAACACGGGGAAAAGCCGAGATCAGACAACGGTGTGACACAGAATCGATACCCGCAATCAAATGGAACAGGGGACAAAGGTGTCCACATCATTAAACGACTCATCAGCAAAGCAGCGAGTCACGTTCCGACATCAACCTAGCTCTGTTATCATACCGAGCAACCCCATTGAGCTCAGGACTGTCGCCAGCGCAAATGCTCTTCAGCAGAGACATCCGGACAACTCTACCGGCAAAGCAATTCCAAGACCCCGGCAACGCACCGGTTCTCGACGGCATGCGGGCACTGTGCTCCAAACAAAAACTATACTACGATCAACATGCAATCCCACTCAAGCCACTGACAATAGGTGACGCCATCAGAATCAGGGACCCAGAAGGCGGATGGTCTGAGTCAGCCATGGTGATCAGGCAGGAGGCACCGTGGTCCTACATTGTCAAATCGTCTGCGGGAGTACCTTTTCACCGCAACCGCCGGGATCTATTAGAGATTCAACCTACAACACCAGTATTTCCCACACTGGACTTGACCGAATCCATTTGTCCACAGGACGTTCCTCACCACACAACGCCAGACAGTACTCTTGATGACATCAAACCACCATCCCTACTACCACCATTAAAACGCTCCAGCAGAAGCCGTAAGGCACCCGGCCGGCTAGATTTGTAACAACACTTCAACACACGCACAAGGCGAATATGGACATTTCTCACGATGGACTCACAACACAGTTAATTGTTTCTGTATTACTTTATCATTTTCACAGTGTGCAGATTTGCTTATTCTCACTACTTGTTATGTACAGTTTTCTTGCGGCCAATCTAGAAAACATTTCAAGTCAAAAGGGGGGGATTGGAGTGATCTGTACATCTGTACATACATCTGCACATACACCAGGGACTACAGACAGATATAACAGCCACAGCATCACTAGAGGGCAGCATCAGAGACGGGTATAAAGGGTCCAGCCCAAGGGAGGATCCGCCTCTTTCAGATGCACAGGGCTAGTGAGCAGCAGCAGACAGAGACAGCTCAGCATAGGCAGCTTACCTTAGCTTCACTGGTCATACCTCTTGACTGTATTATATCTAGTTAAGCTCCGGAAACAGAACAAACCCATTGAATAAAGTATTTGTGTTAACTGGAAGTCTACAATCTTTATTCAGACTTAGAGAATAACATACCTTGGACAACACCTTCCATACCCACGACCTCTACCAACTAGGACAAGCAGATATATAAGGGACTTGGGAGCCCTTGTTCACGATTCTCCTCAGGTTAACGTGCAGGTTCAGTCGGCAGTTAGGAAGGCAAATGCAATGTTAGCATTCATGTTGAGAGGGCAAGAATACAAGAACAGGGATGTACTTCTGAGGCTGTATAAGGCTGTGGTCAGGCCCCATTTGGAGTAATGTGAGCAGTTTTGGGCCCCGTATCTAAGGAAGGATGTGCTGGCCTTGGAAAGGGTCCAGAGGAGGATCCCTGGAATTAAGAGTTTGTCGTATGAGGAATGGTTGAGGACTCTGGGTCTGTACTCGTTGGGAGTTTAAAAGGATGAGAGGGGATCTTATTGAAACTTACAGGATACTGCGAGGCCTGGATAGAGTGGACATGGAGAGGATGTTTCCACTTGTAAAAAAACTGAGAACCAGAGGACACAATCTCAGACTAAAGGGACGATCCTTTAAAACAGAGATTTTTTTTTAAAATTTAGAGTGCCCAATTAGTTTTTTCCAATTAAGGGGCAATTTAGCGTGGCCAATCCACTTACTCTGCACATCTTTGGGTTGTGGGGGCGAAACCCACACAAACACGGGGAGAATGTGCAAACTCCACACGGACTGTGACCCAGAGCCGGGATCGAACCTGGGACCTCGGCTCCGTGAGGCCGCAGTGCTACCACTGCGCCACCGTGCTGCCCCTTTAAAACAGAGATGAGGAGGAATTTCTTCAGCTAGAGGGCGGTGAATCTGTGGAACTCTTTGCCACAGAAGGCTGTGGAGGCCAAATCACTGAGTGTCTTTAAGACAGAGATAGATAGGTTCTTGATTAATAAGGGGATCAGGGGTTATGGGTAGAAGGCAGGAGAACGGGGATGAGAAAAATATCAGCCATGATTGAATGGCGGAGCAGACTCGATGGGCCGAGTGGCCTAATTCTGCTCCTATGTCTGGTGGTCTAGTGGAGAACACCAGCACCTGGAGATTCTCGTCCAAGCCACACACCATCCTGACTTGAAAATATATCACCGTTCCATCTCAGTCACTGGGTCAAACACCCTCCCTAACAGCACTGTGGGTGTACCTACACCACATGGACTGCAGCGATGTCAAGAAGGAGGCACACCCACCACCTTCTCAAGGGACAATTAAGGAGGGGCAACAAATGGTGGCCTAGCCAGCGATGCCCGCATCCTGTGCGTGAATTTTTAAAAATTGCATTCGGAGCAGTTCAGAGAAGGTTCACTGGGCTCCTTCTTGGGATGAAGGGCTCATCCTACGCGGGAAGGTTGAACCAGTCGGGCCTGTAGTCACTGGAGTTTAGAAGACTGAGAGGTGATCCCACTGAAAGATCCTGAGGGGACTTTGACAAGGTGGGTGCCTCGTCTGGGGAATGCGGTGGGGGGAGGACTAGAAACGAGGGACACAGTTAAAAAATCAGAGATCTTCCTTTTCGGAGAGTGTTGAGGAGAAATGTTCTCCTAAAGAGGCCCTGAGAGCGTGCTGTTTGCCTACCTTCTTCATGAACCACTAGTGTCCTTGGGCCAGATTTGGAGACTAAAGAACTTCAGGTGCAAAGTTAGACCACTCGGCCCCTCGAGCCTGTTCCGCCATTCAATGAGATCATCCCAAGAAGGAGCCCAGCGAAGGAAAATATACTCCAGTCCTTGTTAGCTATGCCCAGAACAAAGGATGCAAAGATATTTGTGTTACTAAGAATGCCAAATCAATGACCGAAGAGTTTTACATTACGTGCTGGACCATCTGTTGCATCGTAATCAAATTAATCGGGGAAAGCAGAGGGTTTTATGAGCAGCTGGAGTTTGGCCACTTGGACAAACAGCGTCAGCAGGAAATCACTCATAATTGGGGTGTCACTGCCAAATGGGCCCTTCAAATAATACTGTTGCTCTATCAGCCACACTAATGGCGGCAATTAGTGAGAATCATCTTAGTAAAGGAAGGTGATTCCTGCGTTGTGCAGACTCAATCAGTTAATTACAAAGGAGGTATTGATTGGATAATAGTGTGTAATGTGTGTGTTTGCAAGGAACCTGATGGTGGGGAAAGTGTTTAATGGCAAAACAATATTGTACACAAACACACCAACCATTGATAGTGTCGACAGAGAGAAACATTTCCTTCAGACTGTCTATTGCGTCTTTACAGTCCAGATGGAGCCCTATCGGCCAATCGAGTCTGCACCAACCATCCGAAAGAGCACCCAACCTAGACCCACCCCTCCTGCCCTATCCCCGTAACCCCACCTAACCTTTGACGCTAAGGGGCAATTTAGCATGGACAACCCACACATCTTTGGATCGCGGGAGGAAACCGGAGCACCCGGAGGGAATCCAGGCAGACACGGGGAGAACGTGCAGACTCCGCACTGGAGCTGTGAGGCAGCAGTGCTAAACACTGTGCCACCGTGCCACCCTGATGCCTTGTGACGGGCGAATCAAAGACGCAGGGGAATGACCTTACTATCAGAGCCAGGCTATAAATGAGAGACTTTAAGATACACGGTTTCACCTAAAGGCAGGTAGAAATGGGGAACTGTCTTCCACAGAAGTCAACAGCTGGATTATTCATTGTGAATGAAAGGCTGAATAAAGGTATGGAGCTAGGGTTGGTGGATGGAGTTAAGGTACAGATCAGCCGTCATCTCATTGAATGGTGGGACAGGTTCAACAGTCTGAATGGCCTCCTGATCCTGTATCTGACAGTTCATCAGGCCTCTGTCTCCCAGCAGCGATTGTTCAACACAATGTATACACTCCCAACAATTCCAGTCCCCTTATCTAAGGAAAGATATACCAGCATTGGGGGCAGTCCAGAGAAGGAATATGGGGAGAGGTTGAGTAGGTTGGGCCTGTGCTCCTTGGAGTTTAGAAGAATGAGAGGCGACCTTATTGAGACATATCGGATTCTCAGGGGGTTTGACAGGGTAGATGCTGAGAGGTTGTTTCCCCTTGTGGGAGAGTCTAGGACCAGAGGGCACAATCTCAGAGTAAGGAGTCACCCATTTCAGACAGAGATGAGGAGGAATTTCTTCTCTCAGAGGGGAGTGAATCTGTGGAATTCTTTACCGCAGAGAGCTGTGGAGGCTGGTCCGTTAAGTATGTTCAAGGCGGAGATAGACAGATTTTTAATCAGTAAGGGAATCGAGGGTTATGGGGATAAGGCGGGAAAGTGGAGTTGAGAATTATCACATCAGGTCAGTCATGATCTTGATGAATGGCGGAGCAGACTCGATGGGCCGAATGGCCTATTTCTGCTCCTACGTCTTATGGTCTAACCCCATCTAAAAACCATGGAAGGTGTGAAAAACCAAACACCATGTCCAACTCGGGGAAAACTCCTGGGGAAATTCCTCCCTCATCCCCATAGGAGATAGTCCTGCCTCTTATACCCTCTTATACAGGGTGATCTCTCTCTCTTGAAGAAATTCAATGAATCACTGCCTATCCGATGAGCTGAAAGGTTACTTGGCAAAAATGGCACGTCCCAAAAACCACCATTCTCTGGCAAGGTGTCAAGGTTCCCTTCACCGCACCTCAGTCCATGAGTCTGCAGGGTTAAGCAATCGGCAACAGTTTGGCAGATGGAATAGAACTTGAGGAAATGTGAGGTTTTTCACTTTGTCAGGAAGAATAGAAAAAGCAGGATGTTATTTAAATAGAGAGACTGCAGAAAACTGGGGTCCCGGGGGACCGGGGCCTCCTTGTGTATGAATCACAGCTAGTTCGCTTGCAGACGCAGCAAGTAATCAAGAAGGCAAATGGCATGTTGCATTATTGCAAGAAGATTGGAAGATAGGAATAAAGAAGTCTTGCTACAATTTTACGGGGCCTTGGTGAGACCACACCTGGGATACTGCACACAGTTATGTATCCATATTTAAGGAAGGATGTATTTGTATTGAAGGGAGTGCAGCAAAGCTTCTCCAGATTGGTCTCCGGAATGGGGAGGTTGTCCGATGATGAGAGGCTGAGTTGGGTCCAAATGCTCTGAGCAGCGATCTTACTGAAACACAAGGGGCGGGATTCTCCGCGAACGGGTGGGGCGGGCCACTCCAGCACCGAGGAGTGGCGTGAACCACTCCGGCGTCGGGCCATAAGACCATAAGACCATAAGACATAGGAGTGGAAGTAAGGCCATTCGGCCCATCGAGTCCACTCCGCCATTCAATCATGGCAGATTTCAACTCCATTACCCGCTCTCTCTCCATAGCCCTTAATTCCTCGAGAAATCAAGAATTTATCAACTTCTGTCTTAAAGACACTCAATGTCCCGGCCTCCACCGCACCTTCAGGGGCTAGGCCGGCAACAGAGTGTTTGGCGCCGTGCCAGCCAGTGGGGAAGGGCCTCCATCGGCCGACACGAGTTGGCGCATGCGCGGGAGCGCCAGCGTGTGCTGGCGTCATCCCAGCGCATGCGCAGGGGGGGCTCTTCTCCGCGCCGGCCGTGCCGGATGTTGACAGCAGCCAGTGCAGAGGGAAAGGGTGCCCCCACGGCACAGGCCCGCCCGCGGATCGGTGGGCCCCGATCGCGGGCCAGGCCACCGTGGGGGCACCCCGAGGGGGGCAGATCCTCCCGCTCTCCCCCGAGGACTCTGCAGGCCGCCCGTGGAGCCAGGTCCCGCCAGTAAGGACCTGTTGTGATTTACGCCGGCGGGAACCGCCGAAAACGGGCGGCCACTTGGCCCATCGGGGGCCGGAGAATCGCCGGGGGGGGGGGCACTGCCAGCAGCCGCTGACCGGCGTTCCGCGATTCCCGCCCCCGCCAAAACCCCGGTGCCGGAGAATTCGGCAGCCGGCGGGGGCGGGATTCATACCCCCCACCCCCCCCGGCGATTCTCCGACCCGACGGGGGGTCGGAGAATCCTGCCCAAGATTCTGAATGTGATTGGCAGGGCGACGGGGGGGATGGGGGGTCGGGGGGGGGGGGGGGGGGGGGAGCGGCACTGGGCGGTCCTTTCCACCTGGCTGGGGAATCGAGACCAAGGGGCAGTGCCTCAGGGTGAGGAGCCCATCATTTAGGACTCAGGAGAGGAGAAATTTCTTCACTCATAAAGGATCGTGAAACTTTGGAATTCTCTATCCCAGAGTGTTGTGGATGCTCCACCGTTTAATACGTTTATCACTGGGACAGACAGATATTTGGTCCGGCAGGGAATTAATGGATATGGGAAGTGGGCGGGACAATGGAGGCGGAATGACAGCCGGGATGGTGTTGCATGGTGGGGCAGGCTTTGCATGGTCTTCCCATCCTCTATCTCTTATATATGAAAAGAAATATTTTGCAGAATGCAAATGCAAGATATTTATTCGTTCTTTGACACGAACTGAGTCTCCGCCAGTAGTTTTACAGCTAAAATTCTTTAACCAAAGTCGGCGGAAAAAGACATTCGTGATGATTGACAACTGTTTTATTGTGATGCGGAAGTCTTTTCCGAGGACCCTGTTACCTTGCCGTGGTGGCGAGGCTGCGTGTTCCAATGAACCTGAGAGCGAGGCCACCCGGAGCTCACGGTCCTGGCAGGGCCCCCCCTCCCCCCCCCCACAAATGTTGGGGGAGAGGCTCCAGACAAGGAACGCTCCAAGACGTCCTCCGCGACAGAGCAGACGGAGGAGGGCAGTGTGCCCAATGACTGCGATAGCGCATGAAGGCCACGATAAGAAGTTGGCCCCTGTTGCCATGGTTCCCATGTCCCTGAACCTGGCCAGCAATCGCCAAGGCCGGCTGGTACCACCCCGCGCTGAACAATGTCACGCTCAGGCCTCCGTCAGGACATTTCGCAATTAGGTTCGACAGGGGAATAAATCTAACTGCGATAAATGAGAATAATTGCGAAAATTAAATTCAGTACCACCTCTGGTTTCCATTCTTCTCTTCTAGATCCTCACCCTGTCCAGAAGTCACCCCCAACTGGGGGAAGGGGCCAGCTCTGAAGTAAAGACGTCAAAGAGCATCACCTGCTTTCAACTCTCAACAAGGGGGGTAACGGGAGGGGGAGGAAGGGGATAACTGGGGAGGGGGAGGAAGGGGGTAACGGGGGAGGGGGAGGAAGGGGGTAACTGGGGAGGGGGAGGAAGGGGGTAACTGTGGAGGGGGTAACTGGGGAGGGGGAGGAAGGGGGTAACTGTGGAGGGGGGTAACTGGGGAGGGGGAGGAAGGGGGTAACTGTGGAGGGGAGGAAGGGGGTAAGTGTGGAGGGGGTAACTGGGGAGGGGGAGGAAGGGGGTAACTGTGGAGGGGGAGGAAGGAGGTAACTGTGGAGGGGGGTAACTGGGGAGGGGGAGGAAGGGGGTAACTGTGGAGGGGGAGGAAGGAGGTAACTGTGGAGGGGGAGGAAGGGGGTAACTGGGGAGGAAGGGGGTAACTGGGGAGGGGGAGGAAGGGGTAACTGGGGAGGAAGGGGGTAACTGGGGAGGGGGAGGAAGGGGGTAACTGGGGAGGGGGAGGAAGGGGGTGACTGGGGATGAAGTGGGGTAACGGGTGGGGGGAAGGGGGTAACTGGGGAGGAAGGGGGTATATGTGGAGAGGGAGGAAGGGGGTAACTGTGGAGGGGAGGAAGGGGTTAACTGGGGAGGGGGAGGAAGGGGGTAACTGGGGAGGGGGAGGAAGGGGGTAACGGGCGGGGGGAAGGGGGTAACTGGGGAGGAAGGGGGTAACTGGGGAGGTGGTAACTGGGGCGGGGAGGAAGGGGGTAACTGGGAGGGGGAAGGAAGGGGATAACTGGGGAAGAAGGAGGGTATGGGCAGCACGGTAGCATTGTGGATAGCACAATTGCTTCACAGCTCCAGGGTCCCAGGTTCGATTCCGGATTGAGTCACTGTCTGTGTGGAGTCTGCACATCCTCCCCGTGTCTGCGTGGGTTTCCTCCGGGTGCTCCGGTTTCCTCCCACAGTCCAAAGACGTGCAGGTTAGGTGGATTGGCCATGATAAATTGCCCTTAGTGTCCAAAATTGCCCTTAGTGTTGGGTGGGGTTACTGGGTTATGGGGATAGGGTGGAGGTGTTGCCCTTGGGTAGGGTGCTCTTTCCAAGAGCAGGTGCAGACTCGATGGGCCGAGTGGCCTCCTTCTGCACTGTAAATTCTATGATAATCTATGATAACTCACTCTGAAGCAAGACCTGGTTTACCCTTAAAGGGAGCTGCATTTCTAACATACTCACCAGTGACCCAACCCGGGATCTTCCTTGATCAAAATGGCTCAGGAGAAACCTGTGACTTGCACCTCCTTGCGAAGAAATGGGTGACAACTGATGGACCACAAACCTTCTATTCTCAGATTCTATCATGTCACCAGCTACCTTGATGAGCTGATACTAGGCCAAAAGTCCTCCTCCTGCTCCTATCTTCCATGTATCTATGTAACATAAAAGCAAACGACTGCGGATGCTGGGATCGGAAACATAAACAGAAAATGCTGGACAATCTCAGCAGGTCTGACAGCGTCCATGGAGAGAGAAGGGAGCCAATGTTTCGAGTCTGGATGACTCTTGTCAAAGCCGGAGAGAACTGGAAATAGGTCAAATTTATACTGTTGTGGGGGGCGTGGAGCAGTGGGGCTGGATTTGCGGCTGGTTTAGCACAGTGGGCTAAACAGCTGGCTTGTAGTGCCGAACAATGCCAGCAGCGCGGGTTCAATTCCCGTACCGGCCTCCCCGAACAGGCGCCGGAATGTGGCGACCAGGGGCTTCTCACAGTAACATCATTGAAGCCTACCTGTGACAACAAGCGATTATTATTATTACGGGTCTGGTTTAGCACAGTGGGCTAAACGGCTGGCCTGTAATGCAGAACAAGGCCAGCAGCGCGGGTTCAATTCCCGTACCGGCCTCCCCGAACAGGCGCCGGAATGTGGCGACTAGGGGCTTTTCACAGTAACTTAATTGAAGCCTACTTGTGACAGTAAGCGATTATTATGATCGGGGACCAGCAATAGGTGGAGGCTGACAAAAGATGTCGAGGACGGAAGACAAAAGGAATGTAAATGGTGTGATTAAGGCTAAGAAGGGAGCTGATAGTGGCACAGAAAGAGATTAGAATGTGTGAACGGCAGAACAAAGGTGAGCAGTATGTCAAAGGGCGACTAGGGACAGGCGGCCCAGGTGGGGTGGGGGGAGGGGTGACAATGGTGAGGGAAAAGCAGAACAATGGAAGAAGTGAAAATAAATTGATAGACATAAAAAAGGGGTGAAGGTGGATGAGAGAGTTCCCAGTCTGAAGCTGTTGAACTCAATGATAAGTCCGGAAGGCTGGAACGCGACTCTGGGTCAGAAGACTAGACTGGAACTGAAAGAACGCAGGGGATTATCACAGTTGGGTGCCCAGTTTCTGCAGAAAACGAAATGCTCCCGAATGATTCGGCAGTTCGGAATTCCAAGAGGTCGGTGGCAGCGTCCAGCTCTTGCATTTCAAGATCATAAATTGTGCTTGACGCCCTGGTGGAAGAGATTAGTCGGAACCTGATCAGACGCAGGGCAAGTGAGTGCAGGAAGTGCCTCACATAAAATGAGTTGACCTTTGGAGCCACAAACACTGACTGCCAGTGAGATCAGAAGATCGCCCCAGGCTTGTATAAACCAGCAGGGCCACTCGCTAAATCGATGATGTGTGTCTGCGGTTAAGCGTCTGGGAGAAGAGAAGATAAGTCAGGAGGAAATGACTGTGTATGGCTTCCAACGGGGGAAACTTGTTTCAGTTTTTAATGTATTGTTGTGAGCCTCTTTGTTCATTAACAAACGTACGGGTCATTCCGGCGTTACAAAACAAAATGATCAAATCATAGAATCGTACAGCGCAGAAGGAGGCAATTCGGCCCATTGTGTGTGTTCTAGCCCTTTGGAAGTGTGATCCACTGCGGTTAACCCGTTAATGTGGGATTCTTATATTGGATTATCGCTCGATCGGAATGTGTAGGGCGCGTTACTTATTTCTCACATACTTGGTTCTCTAAATTGCCACCAATTAAATTTTCCCTTTGTTCCTGCCGAAAGACACTGACTTCCTGTGGCCTCACAGCCCCTTGGTTACCGCTGGGCCCGACCACTGCACGCCCGGGGATATTCTGATTGCGCACTTCACAATGAGCAGGACCTGTTGGTGGAACCTTGGTAGGGTGAGGGCTGGGGAACATGCAGGGACAGGTGATTCGATAGTTAGGGGGATGGATGTTTCAGTGGTGGCAGACACGAATCCAGGATGGTGGGTTGCCTCCCTGGTGCCAGGATCAAGGATGTCACTGAGTAGCTGCAGCCCACCCTCAGTAGGAAGGGCAGCACGGTAGCATTGTGGATAGCACAATTGCTTCACAGCTCCAGGGTCCCAGGTTCGATTCCGGCTTGGGTCTCTGTCTGTGCGGAGTCTGTACGTCCTCCCCGTGTGTGCGTGGGTTTCCTCCGGGTGCTCCGGTTTCCTCCCACAGTCCAAAGATGTGCAGGTTAGGTGGATTGGCCATGATAAATTGCCCTTAGTGTCCAAAATTGCCCTTAGTGTTGGGTGGGGTTACTGGGTTATGGGGATAGGGAGGAGGTGTGAACCTTGGGTAGGGTGCTCTTTCCAAGAGCCGGTGCAGACTCGATGGGCCGAATGGCCACCTTCTGCACTGTAAATTCTATGAAACATGCAGCCAATGTGAGTCACATGGGTATGAACGACATGGATAGAAAGAGCGATGTGGTCCCGCAGTGGGAATTCTAGCTCTTATTTGCTCGTGGGATGTGGGCGCCAACAGCTGGGCCAGTGGCCTACAAAACTAACGACGAGGATACAACAGGATTACTGTGGCTGCTGCTCCACCATCGGGTGAACCATCTCCTTTACTCTGCTGCACCAAGGTTGCAAATATTTATTTGTTTGGAAGATTAGACGTGCTAGACGCAAGCTTAGAGGATTGGAGACAGTACGCAGAACGTTATTCTCTGGGCGAACACTATTACCGATGTTGATCAACAGACAGTGATGTCGCGGACTGCCTGTGGAACTCACACTGGTGGAGTGATGAAGAGCCTTATATACCCCACAGCTTCACAGATTATCACAGAATTTACAGTGCAGAAGGAGGCCATTCGGCCCATCGAGTCTGCACCGGCTCCCGGAAAGAGCACCCTACAAGAGCTCCGGACACTAAAACTTTTGAACAATTGGTAACCCTAGTGGCGCAGCACTTCAATCCTAAACTGTCCCTAATAGTGCAGAAATATCATCTCAATATGGTGGAGAGGACCCCTGGAGAGTCCGACACCGGGTTTTTGACGAGGCTCTGAAAACTAGCCGAATTCTGTGAATACGGAACCTCCCTTTCTGAAATGCTGCGTGATTGTGTAGCCTGCGGTGTAAATAACGTGGCAATTCGATGGAAGTTACGAGCCGAACCGTCCCTAAATCCGTACAGATTTTGCTTTCCTGTGAAAGCGTTGAGAGAAGCGTGCTGGGGATGCAGGGGATGGACGTAAACACCCTAGGGATCGCCTCCTCCCGGCGAGCGGCCCCCAGGACCGATACCCCACCCTGGACTGAGTACCATAGGGGCCAGGTCTGCTGGTCAAAGACTGACTCGTCCTGATGGGTTACCTCCCCGGAATCTATGAAGGGAGAGCCAGGACGATGTGGGGCGAAGGGAGCGGAAGACATAAGTCAGCCAGAGATCCAGGTGCCCTGGGTTGAGGCAGGCGCCAACCACGGGCTCGCACTTTCCACCTGGGCGAACAAGAAGTGGAGGAGTGTATGCAGATGAATTGTGTTGCGAAACACCGAGCGGCCCCCATTAAGATAACGGTGCAGGTTAATGGGCATCCATTAGACATGGAGCTCGGCACAGGAGCTGCGGTTTCCGGTACTGGAAAGCAGACTTTCAACAGTCTTTTGTTATTTTACCGTAGTGTGTTTGGTTGCACGACTGAGCGTAACATGCATTATTCAATCCAGTTTCTTTTTTAAAAAAAATATATTTTATTCAAGATTGTTTGGCCAAACATAACAGTACATGGTTTTTCTTTTAAACAACAACAAAGCAATATAAATAACAGTGGCCAGTTTTAAACAAATAAATAAATAATATATAAACAGAAACAAAAACAAAACTAAATGGCAACTGCCTTGTCAAAAATAAATACTCTCCAAAGATACAATCCAACAGTCCAATATACATTACCTATAACAAATGTTTATACATATACAATGACATCCCTGAGAGCCCCCCCCGGATCCCCCCCCCCCCCCCCCCCCCCCCCCCGCGCCGGGCTACTAGGGACGCAAAGGCCAAAACATCAGCCTCTCTCGCCTCCTGCACTCCCGGCTCTTCTGCAACCCCGAATATAGCCAACCCCCAGCCTGGTTCGACCCGGACCCCCACCACCTTCAAAAGCACCTTCGCCACCCCCACTCAGAACCCCTGTAATGCCGGACATGACCTGAACATGTGGGTGTGATTCGCTGGGCTTCTCGAGCATCTCCCACACCTATACTCTACCACGAAAAATTTACTGAGCCGTGCTCCAGTCATATAACTGTTATAACTGTCAATGGTTGCAGTGGTTTTGCATGCTGATCGTAGCGCTGCTTTTGTTTAAGACATTGGTGTCGTATCTTGTCCAGCACTTGTGAGTGATCCGGATTGCTGAAGTGTAACTGCGCTGTATTGTTCTATGTTCTATGTTCTATGTTCTATATGCGCCCTGTGTAGAACCTTGAATTGTATCAGGCTTAGCCTGGCCCACGAGGATGACGAGTTTACCCTACGTAGGGCATCAGCCCACAGCCCCTCCTCAATCTCCTCCCCCAGCTCTTCTTCCCATTTCCCTTTCAGCTCATCTACCATGATCTCCCCCTCATCCCTCATTTCCCTATATATGTCCGACACCCTACCATCCCCCACCCATGTCTCTGAGATCACTCTATCCTGCACCTCCTGCGTCGGGAGCTGTGGGAATTCCCTCACCTGTTGCCTCGCAAAAGCCCTCAGTTGCATATACCGAAATGCATTCCCTTGGGGCAACCCATATTTTTCCGTCAGCGCTCCCAGACTCGCAAACGTCCCATCTACGAACAGATCTCTCAATTGTACTACCCCAGCTCTTTGCCATGCTCCAAATCCCCCATCCATTCTCCCCGGAACAAACCTATGGTTATTTCTTATCGGGGACCGCACCGAGGCTC
Source organism: Scyliorhinus torazame (assembly GCF_047496885.1). NCBI lineage: Eukaryota > Metazoa > Chordata > Chondrichthyes > Carcharhiniformes > Scyliorhinidae > Scyliorhinus > Scyliorhinus torazame. The sequence continues at coordinate 31,732,332 of NC_092712.1, read as the reverse complement.
ACGTCCTTCCCCCATGCCGTCTCCACTGCCCCCAAATTTTTAATGTTGCCACCACCACCGGGCTTGTAGTGTATTTCTTCGGTGAAAACGGCAACGGTGCCGTCACCATAGCTTGTAAACTGGTCCCCTTGCAGGACGCCCTCTCCAATCTCTTCCACGCCGCTCCCTCCCCTTCTCCCATCCACTTACACACCATTGAAATGTTGGCGGCCCAGTAATAATCATTTAGGCTCGGTAGTGCCAACCCCCCCTATCCCTACTACGCTGCAAGAACCCCCTCCTCACTCTCGGGGTCTTCCCGGCCCACATAAAACTCATAATGCTTTTCTCAATTCTCTTAAAAAAAGCCTTCGTGACCATCACCGGGAGGCACTGAAACACAAAGAGGAATCTCGGGAGAACCGCCATTTTAACCGCCTGCACCCTACCCGCCAATGACAGGGACACCATGTCCCATCTCTTGAAGTCCTCCTCCATCTGTTCCACCAATCGTGTTAAATTAAGCCGGTGCAAGGTTCCCCAATTCTTGGCTATCTGAATCCCCAAGTATCGGAAGTCTCTTGTTACCTTCCTCAGCGGTAAATCCTCTATTTCCCTGCTCTGCTCCCCCGGATGCACCACAAACAACTCACTTTTCCCCATGTTCAATTTATACCCCGAAAAATCCCCAAACTCCCCAAGTATCCGCATTATCTCTGGCATCACCTCCACCGGGTCCGCCACATACAACAACAAATCATCCGCATACAGAGATACCCGGTGTTCTTCTCCTCCCCTACTGAAGAGGCTTTCTGTACCTTGATGAAGAAGACTCAAAGTTGTCCAGAGGTATTGAAAGGTTTATTGAGTAACTCAGTTAACAACTGTGTGAGTTCTTTACTTTAAGATCAATACCAGTAGAAATCTATACACAGTAGCTATGTCTGACCACACTAATCACTCTGAGCTTAGTCTATGTTCCTGCTCTCGTCACAGTCTAGTCACTAAGAGAGGGAGGAACTGGCTGCGTCTGGCTTTTTCTGCGTGTTGTAAATAAAAATTTGCAGCACGGTAACGCTGTGGATAGCACAATTGCTTCTCAGCTCCAGGGTCCCAGGTTCGATTCCGGCTTGGGTCACTGTCTGTGCGGAGTCTGCACATCCTCCCCCTGTGTGCGTGGGTTTCCTCCGGGTGCTCCGGTTTCCTCCCACAGTCCAAAGATGTGCAGGTTAGGTGGATTGGCCGTGATAAATTGCCCTTAGTGTCTAAGATCGCCCTTAGTGTTGGGTGGGGTTACTGGGTTGTGGGGATAGGGTGGAGGTGTTGACCTTGGGTAGGGTGCTCTTTCCAAGAGCCGGTGCAGACTCGATGGGCCGAATGGCCTCCTTCTGCACTGTAAATTCTATGATAATTGATGTAGTGAGCAAATGCATTACATAAAATCAATGAGTTAATCAGTCCAATGGCCACAGGTCCAGATGATTGGGTTTGCGTCTTATTCGAGTTGATCTCCTGAGTGGGCATGGAGACACTGAAGTTTTAATGTCCTTCTGTTCACTGACTGATGGTGCCAAGTGTTGTTGAGTGAACGTTGGAAAGACAGGTTTAGGAAGTGGAACCTTTAGTAAGTCTCGCCGGTTGTGTCTGAACAGCACACCCTCGTCGGACTTTACAATGTAGGAGCATGGCACCGCTTGTCGTATCACTGTCGCCGTGTTTAACCGTGCTCCACCTGGGTGTCGCAGTTGAACCATGTCATTAACTGCCAATGGTTGCAGTGGTTTTGCACGCTGATCGTAGCGCTGCTTTTGTTTAAGACGTTGGTGTCGTATCTTGTCCAGCACTTGTGAGTGATCCGGATTGCTGAAGTGTAACGCTGGTGATGTTGTTCTCACATCTCGGTTGAAAAGCATCTGAGCTGGTGATAGCCCTGAGCTTAACGGTGAGGATCTATATGATAGTAGAGCCAAGTGAATGTGGGAATGCGAGTCAGTGGCCTTGCTTACGAGCTGTTTAACAGCGTGCACACCTTTCTCAACTTGGCCATTTGATTGGGGAAAGTGTGGGCTTGATGTCACGTGGTTAAAATTGTACTGATTGGAGAATTCCGTCCACTCCCAGCTCGCAAAACAAGGACCATTATCGGACACGACTGTTTGTGGAGTACCATGCCTCGAGAATGATTGCTTACAAGCCTTGATTACTGATGCAGAAGTGAGATCCGGGAGTTTCATCACTTCAGGAAAGTTCGAGTAATAATCTATGATGAGAACATAGTCTCGACCCACAGAGTGAAACAAATGTGTGCCAACTTTAGTCCGCGGTGACGTAGTCATCTCATGCTGTTGAAGTGGCTCCTTACATTGTGCCGGTTGATGTTTTTGACACGTGGCACACGTCAGTATCAGGGGCGAAATTCTCCTGAAACGGCGCGATGTCCGCCGACTGGCGCCCAAAATGGCGCCAATCAGACGGGCATCGCGCCGCCCCAAAGGTGCGGAATGCTCCGCATCTTTGGGGGCCGAGCCCCAACATTGAGGGGCTAGGCCGGCGCTGGAGGAATTTCCGCCCCGCCAGCTGGCGGAAAGGCCTTTGTTGCCCCGCCAGCTGGCGCGGAAATGACATCTCCGGGCGGCGCATGCGCGGGAGCGTCAGCGGCCACTGACAGTTTCCCACGCATGCGCAGTGGAGGGAGTCTCTTCCGCCTCCGCCATGGTGGAGACCGTGGCGGAGGCGGAAGGGAAAGAGTGCCCCCACGGCACAGGCCCGCCCGTGGATCGGTGGGCCCCGATCGCGGGCCAGGCCACCGTGGGGGCACCCCCCCGGGGCCAGATCGCCCCGCGCCCTCCCCAGGACCCCGGAGCCCGCCCACGCCGTCTTGTCCCGCCGTTCAAAAGGTGGTTTAATCCACGCCGGCGGGACAGGCAATTTATCGGCGGGACTTCGGCCCATCCGGGCCGGAGAATCCAGCGGGGGGGCCCGCCAACCGGCGCGGCCCGATTCCCGCCCCCGCCGAATATCCGGTGCCGGATATTCGGCGGGATTCACAGCAGCCCCCGGCGATTCCCCAACCCGGCGGTGGGGCGGAGAATGATGCCCCATGTCTGTAATGTCATCATTGACCCCCCCCCCAGCCAATACACAGATTGCCTTGCTCTTCCTTTGCATTTTTCGATTCTGAGATGTCCCTCGTGAATCATGCGGAGCATCTCTGACCTGAGGGTTCGTGGAATGCCGATCCTGTCATTTCTCAGTATTAGTCCATCCACTCCTGACAGTTCAGTTTGGATATTTTGAAACTCCGGACACCGTCCTTTTGGCCACCCTGGCTGAAGGTTATGAATTACCGGGAGCAAGGTCGCATCTTTTTGTCTCGCCAGACGAATTTGCTGTAGCTTCTTGTCAAATGCCGGGAGAGTTTCTTAAGGTCACTACAGTCAGGATAAATTTGGCGGTGCAGCAGCTGGATCTGCAGGACACTGAGGCATGATTCGGGAAGTATACTGGCGAACCGTTAGCCATTACAGGAACCGTTATGACCCCAGTGGTTTACGTACAACAGTGGGTGTGTCTCCCGTTGATCATAGTCAAGGGACATGGCCCCAGCCTGCTAAGCCGCGATTGGCTAAGCCTGGACATCTGGACTGGCAGCAAGTTTTCCGAATGGGATACGAGGGCTTGTACAAAGTATTAGGAAAGTACCCTGAGGCTTTCCAACCCGGTCTGGGAAAAATAACGGAGGCCATAGCAAGAATTCAGGTTGACTCGGACATATAACCGTGATATTTCAGAGCTGGCCTGGTCCTTTATGCTTTGTAATGAAAGATGAGGCCGATCTTTGCCGACTCGAAGAACTTGGGATTATTCGGCCAGTGTGTTTTCCGATTGGGCAGCGCCAGCGGTTCCAGTGCTCAAACCAGATAAGATGGTCAGATTGTGTGGGGACAATAAACTCGCAGTCAACCGGGCCTCCCATTTGGATTGTTATTCAATGCCCCGAATCGAGAGCCTATACACAAACTTGGCTGGTGAACACTCATTTACTAAGCTCGATATGAGCCCTGAGTATGTGCAGTTAGAATTGGATCCTGATTTGACTTCCGGCGGGGGAGGAGAGCGGTCGTGGGCAACGGAGCTCTGGTCGTCGCGTCCCATTCCCCAAGGAAAATGCGCAAACCGGCCGGACTGTCCCTCCCTCCCGCACGGCAGGAGAACGAACGTGGGGTAGGACGTGCAACGGCTCGGCCCAAAGCGGGGACCGAGCCAGCAGCGGGGACCGACCCCCCCCACCCCCCAGCGGTGACCACGAGGCAGGCGGCAGAACAAAGGAGGACTCCCAGCCCGACTGGAAGCCTCTCTCTCTCTCGACCCCCCTGACCCAATGTGTGGGTTAGTGAGGAAAAAATAAAAGAACTTCCACTGAAACCTTCTTGAAAACTTTTTGAAAAGAAAACTTTTAAAGGGAAAGAATTTTTTAAAAAAATGTTTTGAAAAAGGGGTTCAAGAGGAAAAAAGGAGAGAAGGGAGGGGGAAAGAAAAGCGGGGGGGGGGGGGGGGGAGGAAATGCCAGAAGGGAGCCAAAGCAGAGGGAGAAAGGGCACCAGAAGCAGAAGGGGCCGTGGGCGAGCCAGCTCAGATGAGCCAACCGGCCCACGAGGCGACGGAACGGAGGATTCGCTGCAACAAAAAGAACTGGGCAGATAGTAGCATCTTCCCCTTGGGCCAGGGGGGAACTGGAACTGGAAGGCAGCCGTTGCCGAGGTGCTGAGGGAACATCAGCAGGAAAACAAGGCAGAAGCCAGACATAGAGGCCGCAGTGCAGGCAGCAATGGCCAAGGCCCTGGCGGAGCTGCAGCTCGCCCTGGGCAGAGCAGAGGAGAAACTGGAAGCCCAAGAGGAAAAACTGGAAGCCCAAGAGGCGACCATTAAGGAGCTGGAAAAAGCCCCTACTGACATGAGCGACTGGATCACGGCCCTGGAGACGGAGGTGGCGAGACTGGGCACAAGGCAGGGGAGCCTGAAGGGCAGAGTGGACGAGCAGGAAAACCGCTCAAGAAGGTAAAATGTCAGGATAGTGGGCCTTCCAGAGGGGATCGAGGGTAGAAACCCGATGGCATACGTGGCCGAGATGCTGGGCAACTTAGTGGGGAAGAAAACCTTTCCCAGCCCACCAGAAATGGACAGAGCACACCGGTCGCTGCGCCCGAAGCCCAGGGCAGGGGACCACCCGAGAGCAGTTATAGCTAAACTGCACCGGTACCAAGACAGGGAAACAATCCTGCGCTGGGCCAGGAAAAACCGAACCTGTAAATGGGAAGGACATGCCATTAGAATTTACGAGGACATTGGGGCAGACCTAGCCAGGAGACGGGCCGAGTTTAATAGAGCGAAAGCAGCTCTTCACAAGGGCAACGCGCGTTTTGGTATGCTGTACCCAGCGAAACTCTGGGTCACATACCAAGAAAGAGAATACTTCTTTATAGCCCCTGCCGAAGCAAACAAGTTTGTCGAGGAACATGGGCTGGTAAACCGACAGCGAGGGTAGAAATGAGGGGCTCCTGGCAGGGGACAACAACACGGCGACGGGGGGAGGGGAGGAGTGAGGCAACGCCAGGCCCCCCCGCCCCCGCCACGGCGAGCGCACCCTGAACTAAGAACAGACCACTGCCCGAGGGACCGCTTCAGGTGGGAGGCCAGGCCCCAGCACGAGGGAACGAGAGTAGCGGAGAAGGGAGAGCAAACAAGAGGAGTGCAGGGTAGGATAGGGGAAGAGCCGGGAGAAAACCGTAGCGGTCGGGCAGGGGAGAAGCGAGACAGTAACCCTCGAGAGGGGGGCCACCATACTAGCGGGAAAGCTAGCGCCGGGGGCAGGCAACAAAGCAGGGCCGCAGCGCGCCCCCAACAGGGGGGGCGGCGACAGGCGGGGCGGGGGGGGGAGGGGAAGGAACACCACTCAACAAAGGTGGGAGAGCAAACGGGGATAGGAACGGGAGAAAGAGCGACAAAGGAGGGTATATGGGAGATGGGAGGAAAATAGGGGGAAAGTGGGGAAAAGGAAGTGACCGGGGGGAGGGGGGGGGGTGACACAGGGAAGGAGGGACAAGCAAGGCTAGAAAAGGAACAGCAATAGGGCTACAAAGTGCCACAACCAAGGGCTCGGAAGAAGGAATCGCTGCAAGCACCCCCCAGTACGGTCTCTGGGCGAAGGGAGACCCCAGAGTGCAGGGGGCTACCCGCGTGGCGGACGCACAGTGGGCGGCCATGTCGGGTGCCCCCTGGACAAAGGGAAACCCCAGAGCGCAGGGACCCGACCGCATGGAGAGAGCAGTGACAGCGGCCATCCTGGACGGCCCCCTAACAAAGTGAAACCCCGGAGGGCAGAGGCGAGTCCCCCAGGTAAGTATGGTTAATCCCACAGGAGCGGGGGGACAGAAGCCCCCCACCAGGATAGTCACCTGGAACGTAAGGGGACTCAACGGCCCAGTGAAGAGATCCAGAGTCCTCACCCACCTAAGAAATAGGAGGGCCGACATAGAGACACACCTGAGGGAGCAGGACCGACTGCGGGTAAGAAAGGGCTGGGTGGGACAAACCTACCATTCCTGCTATGGGACGCGGGCCAGGGGGTGGCAATCCTGATCAGCAAAAGGACGATGTTTATGGCGACGAAGACGGTTACGGAGCCAGGGGGACGGTACTCCATGGTCAGTGGGGCCCTGGATGGGGCACCGGTAGTACTAGTTAACGTGTACGCGCCCAACTGGGACGACACGAGCTTCATCAAGAAGACCATGGCAGTAATCCCTGACATAGCGATGCACCGACTAATCATGGGGGGGGGAACTTCAACTTTGTACAGGATCCAACGACTGACAGATCAAGCCCCAAAACGGAGAAAACCTCAAGCATGGCAAGGGAACTCGGTCACTTTATGGAGCAGACGGGAGCGGTGGACCCCTGGAGGTTCACCCACCCGGGGGAGAAGGAATTCTCCTTCTTCTCCTCAGTACACAACGTATACACCAGAATTGACTTCTTTGTGGTGGGGAAAACGGTGCTTCCGGGGATAGACAAGGTGGAATACTCCGCAATTGTGATATCCGACCACGCTCCACACTACATGGACGTGAGGCTGGCGACGGGCAGGGCCCAACGCCCCACATCGAGGTTGGACATTGCTCTGCTAGCGGACAAGGCCTTCAACGAAAAGATATCGCGGGCCATAGCAGAATACACGGAGATCAACCAAAACGGGGAGGTCTCACCCTCCACGTTCTGGGAAGCGCTAAAGGCCGTAGGAAGAGGGGAAACTATCGCTTTCAAAGCGTGAAGAGATAGGGAGGAAAGGGTGGCGAGGCAGCAGCTGGTTGACTCCATACTGGAGGTAGACCGTAAATACTCTGAGAATCGACCGTAGAGCTCCTGGCGGAGAGGAAAGAGCTACAAAGGAACTGTGACCTGCTCTCCACCAGGACAGCAGTGCACCAACTCCGCCAGGCACGTGGGACCCTCTACGAACATGGAGACAAAGCCAGCCGCCTGCTGGCACACCAGCTGAGAAAGCAGGCAGCCACCAGAGAAATTGCACAAATCAGGGATACCAGAGGCACATTAGAAACAGAGCCAGAAAAGAACAACAAAACCTTCAAGGCCTTCTACCAAGGGCTCTACACCTCAAAGCCCCCAATGGGGGAGTCCGGGATGAAACGGTTCCTTGATGGACTGGACATTCCAGTCGTGGGGGAGGGCAGAAAACGGGGCCTGGAAGCACCACTAGCACTGGGAGAGATCATGGACAGCATTAGCTCCATGCAGGCGGGGAAGTTGCCGGGACCAGACGGGTTCCCGGCGGACGTCCACAAAACATTTGCGACAGCACTGGCCCCGCACCTGCGGGAGATGTTCACAGACTCGCTGGCGAGGGGCACACTGCCACCCATGCTAGCTCAGGCCTCAATCTCGCTGATACCTAAGAAAGATAAAGACCCAACAGAATGTGGGTCATACAGACCCATCTCACTGCTGAATGCAGACGTCAAAATACTGGCCAAAAGGCTAGAAGACTGCGTACCAGAGGTGGTCGCAGAAGACCAGATGGGCTTAGTCAAAGGTAGACAGCTTACCTCGAACATCAGGCTCCTGCTAAACGTGATAATGACCCCCTCCGGGGAGAGAACACCAGAGGTGATTGTCTCCCTCGACGCAGAAAAGGCCTTTGACAGAGTCGAATAGAAATACCCAGAGGTACTGGAGCGGTTCGGGCTTAGAACAGGGTTCACCTCCTGGGTAAAACTCCTATACAACGCTCCCATGGCGAGCGTACGGACAAACGACACCAACTCCCGATACTTCCAGCTGCACAGGGGCACCAGACAAGGATGCCCACTGTCCCCGCTGCTGTTCGCCCGAACGATTGAGCCACTAGCAATTGCGTCAGAGCGGCAAAAAGCTGGAGGGGGATCCAAAGGGGAGGCAGAGAGCACAGAGTCTCACTCTATGCAGATGACCTGCTCCTCTATGTCTCGGACCCATAAAGCAGCATGAACGGAATCATCGCGCTCCTGAAAGAGTTTGGGGCCTTCTCGGGCTACAAACTCAACATGAGCAAAAGCGAGATCTTCCCGGTACACCCACAAGTAGGTGGGGCAGCCCTAACGGGACTGCCGCTTAAACAAGCCCGACTCAAATTCCGTGACTTGGGGATCCAAATAGCCCACGACTGTAAAGGGATCCACAAATGGAACCTCACCAGTCTGACAGAGGAAGTAAAAAAGGACCTGCAAAGATGGAACACACTCCCACTCTCCCTCGCGGGGAGAGTCCAGGCGGTCAAAATGAACGTGCTGCCCAGATACCTCTTCCTACTTAGATCCATCCCGATCTACATCCCCAAGGCCTTTTTCAAAGCACTAGACAAACTAATCATGGCGTTCGTATGGCGGGGGGGGGGGGGGGCTAGCCCTCCCAAACCTACAATTCTACCACTGGGCGGCGACGGCCGAGCGAATAAGGGGATGGATCAAGGAGCCAGAAGCCGAATGGGTGCGCGCGGAAGAGGCCTCCTGCATGGGGACCTCCCTCCGGGCCCTCGCCACGGTGGCGCTCCCATCCCCACCCAAAAAACACTCCAGCAGCCCGGTGGTAATAGCCACCTTCCAGTCCTGGAACCAACTACGGCAGCAATGTGGCCTGACCAAAATGTCGGGTAAAGCTCCCATCTGCAACAACCATAGGTTCACGCCAGCGCTGACTGACGCCACCTTTAAAGAGTGGGGACAGGATGGAAGGACACTGACAGTCAGGGACCTATACACTGACGGCAGGATCGCAACACTGGACGAACTGACAGAGAAATTCCAGCTAGCCAGGGGGAACGAGCTAAGGTACCTGCAACTCAAAGACTTCCTACGAAAGGAGACAGGGACATACCCACAACCACCACGACAGACACTACTGGAAGAGTTACTGGACGCAAGCATACTAGATAAAGGGAACTGTAGCGACATGTACGACCGACTGGTAGAAAGGGCCGACACCGTACTGGACGCAACAAGAATGAAATGGGAGGAGGACCTGGGGATTGAGATAGGGTGGGGACTCTGGAGTGAAGCACCGCACAGGGTCAACTCCACCTCCACTTGCGCAAGGCTCAGCCTGACGCAGCTAAAAGTGGTACATAGTCTTTTATTACACTCCTGTATCATCTTTTATCGCACTTCTTTGTATGTTTTGATTATACTACGGAGTGTCATATGTGATACTCAAACCTTGGTTGCTGATGAGGTTTTCTGAATCTCGATGAAGAAGACTCGAACTCGTCCAGTGGTAACAAAATGTTTATTTAGTAACTATAACAATAATTGCGTGAGTTCTTTACTTTAACATTGATACTAGTGATAAGGTTAACAAGATCTAACTACAGTAACTATGCTTAACTACACTAACCATCTGAGTTAATCTGATACACCTGTCCTGGTCACAGTACATCTAACAGAGAGAGAGAGGGGCACAATGCGGTTTCTTTTACACCCCGTGTTGGTCCGGCCCTCTAGTGATCATCTGGTGCTACTGATTACACATTGACCCCTTATGTACATGCTCATACAGAGATCACTACACATAGAGCCCACTTAACAAGAACTCGTATGAGTAGGTTCTTCCCGGAGGTGGAGGATAGATGTGAAAGGTGCCAAGGAGGCCCGGCCAACCACACCCACAAAGTCCACCCACATTGCTTGCGCCACCAGATGAAGACTCTGACAATTTACCCAACCCAAATGAACAACAAGCAGCTACTGAGGCTCTACCCACGGTATGTGAAACGAGTGACGGCAGCATCCCACTTCCCATGCAAGATGTGCAAAGTGACAGACCTCAGCTAGTATGTACAGAGGCACTCGACGATCACTGTGAGACCACTGGTGACTCCGGTGACACCACGATACTTCCACCCTCATTCGCCCGAACCTCTCCACAAGTCAATGCATTCCTGCATGTTCCGACTCCAGACGTGCAGCTTCAAGAAATCTCAGCTGACTCCAGTGAACCTGCTAAGACTCCGGACGGGGAGCATCAACAAACCAACACTGATTCAGTCAAAACAGACCAGATTCCAGATGGGGAGCAACTAAACGCCGACTCTGATTCACGTAAGCCGGACTTTACTCCAGACAGGGAGTGCCGCAACCTCAGTGATGGCACGCTCAGGGTGACAGCAGATGCCACAACGACAGGAGATGGATCACTTAACAATTACACTGGGTCAGTAATAACAAGCAGCAGCTACAGTCCAAGAGGAATACGCCAATATTCACCACAGCTATGTCCACACATTCTTTCCACACCAGCAGTGCAGCCAATGACAGCTCATGCTGGACAAACCCAGTATTCAGGCATGCAGCAGTCTATGCAGCATATTCTCAAACAGGCCAGCACTACGGATTGCCCACTAATGGAATCAAGACCGAAGGAGGACTACCGCCAGCGCAATCTGCACTACAGACTGGATGCCTTAGTTACTGCCCAGGATTTGCTGCACCACATCCTGGCCAGACGGCATATTCCTATCAGATGCAAGGTTCTAGTTTCACAACATCACCAGGTATTTATGCGAGCAGCAATTCTGTTTCCAATTCGACAAGCTTCAACGGTTTTCAGCAGGATCACCCTTCCAGCACAGCACGTGGCCAGAATCAGTATGCACAGTCTCATCCGACTTCAACATCTGGCACATCCATGACCTCGAATGGTACTGTTGATGGTACCTCTTCAATGTCAACACCTTATCAGCTACAAGATGCCATCCGACAGCACCATCACTGACATCGGAAAAAAAAAGACTCCAAATCAGACAGCGAAGTGATTTGACCACTTCTTGGTTCCTGTGGCACAGGGACATTGATGGCGTTCATAACCAAGAGAGACATTTGACCATGATGATTGATGGTTTTTGGACTCACACGAATGATTTGGACTTATTGTTTACTCACTGTTCCCATGACTTGTATATACCTTACCTTATCTACCTGTTCTTTGTTCAATTTTCTTAAAGTGTACAGAAAATATGAACATATAAAAAAGGGGGGATGTGGTAATGTGCATCAATGTAAATACATGTAGGCTAGCTAGACACTAGAGGGAGCACAAGAGGCATCACACACACACCAATAGATCAAGTAGATAGGACACGACCAATAGACATTCACAATACACAAGGAGGTGACACGACCACAGGGGGGAATTACACCAACCCATATATAAAGGACACCACACACATGATCTGCCTCTTTCCAGTGGAGACAGTCAGTGAGTAGAGACACAGGGTTGATTCAATATTACACCCACCACGTGGATTGCAGCAACTGGTTAGTCAGTCTGGGTAGCTACAGTAGGATTAGCAGTAGTGTCGAACCCGAGTAATAAAAGTGTAAATAGTTTAATAAACGTGTTGAAGTTATCTCCATGTCTGAACCTTCCTTTGTCAAGTGCACCACAAGGAAGCCGCTTATGTTACACCTACAACGTGACAAATTATCAACCACATATAGAGACACTCCTGCGGTTCCGTTCGCTCCCGGGTGTCCCTGGGGAGAGCCTGCAGTGTTCATCGATACGCTGGGGGCCTTCTGCCTCCTGTGGACATCACAGGGGCTGGAGAGCATTATCAGTCTCGGGAACTTTAATTTAATTCGGCAAGCTTCTGTACGAGGTTTAGAATGTTATTGCTATGTCCCTTTAAGGGACTGTTAATTGGTTAATTTATTCATTAGTTACTTTGACTGTTTGTGCAAGAGCATGAATAGACATCTCTGTGTTTCCTATTTATGTGGCGGGTGTCAGATTGCAGCACCTCTTCCATTAGCTGAGGGAGCCACTCCTCAGCTTGTACTTGCACTTCAACTCGGCGCTCCTGGGGCTGCATTCTCTGCAGCCCGACGCCGGAGTTGGGCCCGGCGCCAGTCCGGCGGTTCTCCGGGCGCTGGAAATCGGCGTGACTGTGGAGTACGCCGCGCCACCAGGGGGCTGATCCCAGAGGCCTGCTCAGCAAACCTCCGCTCCCGGCCGGCCGAGTTCCCGACGGAGTGGAACTAACCACTGGTCGGGATGCTTGCATGGCGGCTGCGGACTCAGCCCGCGGCCGTCCTGGCTGGGGGCGGGTCAATTGGAGACCCGGGGGGGGGGGGCTTCTAGGCAGCCGGCGATTAAAGGCGTGGGGTTTGAGGGTCGGGGCGCGCGGCCGATTGGGGGGGGGGGGTCTCCTTTGTGGGTCTACGTCCGTGGTCCCAGTCCGCCACGGAGCACGACGCGGCCGCTGGAGGCCGCCGCCGGGCGCGTGCGCGACCTCTGACCCGGAAGTGCGGGGGCCCGTATCTGCGGCAAAAGCTGCGAGATTTACTCCGGGTCCCTGCTCGCCCCCTGCAGGGCTATGAATTCATCTCACTTTTTTCAAGGAATTTCAGGAGTAAAACTCCTCCGTTTTTCCGCCGGCGTGGGGACATGGTCTCATTTTGGGAGAATCCAGCCCCTAATCTTTGACCTCCCGGTGCTGCTGGGGACGTGGGAGGGTGCGGATCCGAGGACTCGTACGAATGTACGAAAGAGGAGCAGGAGTCAGGGCATCTGACCCCTCGAGCCCGTGTGCGTGTTTGTTCACTCAAGCAAGCAGTTCAGTTTTGGAAACAGGCAGGAGCCGTTGCGGTTTCGCTTTGGTGTTGACCGCATCTCACCAGAGTGGGAGAACCAACAGGTGGCGATAGTCAGTTCGGCCTGCACTACAAAGCTGAGAAAATATTAACTTTGCCATCCACCATGTGGAATGACGGCAGTGCTGTACCTCAGTTTGGAATTCCTGAGGGAACAGCAGCTGGAAGATTTGCTCTGGCTTGCAGTTAGTAGAATAAATCTACAGTGGTCCTCACGGAGCCTTGTGGCAGAGAGCTGTCAGCAGAGGTAACCCGATCAAGTAGCTGAGGCACCTTCAGTCATGAGGTCTGAAAAGAAAAGTTGGAGGGTCACATAGATATGTAGAGGGGCAGGTAGTATTGAGGAAGCAGGAGGTTTGCAGAAGGACTTGGACAGGCTAGGAGTCACCAAAGAAGTGGCAGATGGAATACAATATGGAAAAGTGTGAGGTTATGCAATTTGGAAGGAGGAATGGAGGCATAGACTATTTCTAAATGGGGAGGTGATTAGGAAATCAGAAACACAAAGGGACTTGGGAGTCCTTGTTCACGATTCTCTTAAGGTTAACGTGCAGGTTCAGTCTGCAGTTAGGAAGGCAAATGCAATGTTAGCATTCATTTCGAGAGGACTAGAATACAAGACCGGGGATGTACTTCTGAGGCTGTGTAAGGCTCTGGTCAGACCCCATTTGGAGACGTGGAGAGGATGTTTCCACTTGTAGGAAATACTAGAAGCAGAGGACATAATCTCAGACTAAAGGGACGATCCTTGAAAACAGAGATGAGGAGGAATTTCTTCAGCCAGAGGGCAGTGAATCTGTGGAACTCTTTGCCGCAGGAGGCTGTGGAGGCCAAATCACTGAGTGTCTTTAAGACAGAGATAGATCGGTTCTTGATTAATAAGGGGATCAGGGGTTATGGGGAGAAGGCAGGAGAATGGGGATGAGAAAAATATCGCCATGATTGAATGGCAGAGCAGACTCGATGGGCCGAGTGGCCTAATTCTGATCCTATGTCTTATGATCTTCTAACTAAAAAACTAATGGACCCCATTGAATCCTACCTCGAAGAATAGCTGGAACACTGAGAAGAATTAAATTGGTATGAGAGGGATTGTGGCATACCTTTGAGTTGACTTCTTGGGGAAAGTGAAAATTAAATATTAGTCCACAATATATGTCATTTTAAGCTATTGTGTTAAGTTAATAGCATTTACTTTGTTTAAGCCTGAAAAAACTAATAAATCTTATGGTGTGGGTCTGTCAATTAACCGCTGGGTGTTTGGATTATTTGGCAGGCCACAAATGAGCTCAAACCAAGTAAATAAAAGAAAAAACTTTAGTTTATTCTAATGCACTAGTATTTACAATATCACTCAGACCCCAGCCAGGCCTGTCCTGTCGGTACCAAGCTAGGCCGACTTTCGATCGAACATAACCATTAGTGATCAAGGACTCCCCGTTCCCTGAGCGGGTGAGTTCATACTCAGCGAGACTCACGAGGAGGCTGATTACTCCGACCCGTAGGTCTTGTGTGGGTTATAACAGGTTTCCCCTTTAAATGTAAATGGTCCCCGACAGGATCAGAAAAATCTGCTTGAAGAAGCCATCGATAGTCTTGAATTTAGGCCCTTTGTGGGGTTGGTGTCAGAAGGCCTCTTCCACTTTTTTCATTCGACCATGGGTTGTGGGCTTCGCAGCTGAGGCCAGCAGTTATTGCCCATTTCTAATTGCCCTGGCTTGCTGGGCCATTTCAGAGGACAGTCAAGGGTTGAGGATCTGGAGTCCCATGTAGGCCGGACCGGCTAAAGACGGCAGATTCCCTTCGCTGAAGGACATCAGTGAACCAGGTGAGTTTTCCCCACAATCGATGATAGTTTCATAGTCACCATTACTGAGACTAGCTTTCGATTCCCGATTTATTCATTTTTAATCATCTTTATTGTCACACGTAGGCTTACATTAACACTGCAATTAAGTTACTGTGAAAATCCCCTTGTTGCCACATTCCGGCGCCTGTTCGGGGACACAGAGGGAGAATTCTGAACGTCCAGATTACGTAACAGCACATCTATCAGGACTTGTGGGGGGAAACCGGGGCACCCGGAGGAAGCCCACACAGACACGGGAGAACGTGCAGACTCCGCACAGACAGTGACCCAAGAGGGAATCGAACCTGGGGCCCTGGCGCTGTGAAGCCAAAGTGCTACCGTGCTGCCCGTATTTAAGTTTATATTCCACCAGGAGCTATGGTGGGATTTGAACCCATGTCCCCAGAGCCTGGGTCTCTAGATTTCTAGCACAGTGACATTACCACTACGCCAGCATCTTGAGGTGAAGGCTACCATGATCGCCATCTGGGGCGTTGGGTAAAGTTCCGGTGGTTCGACAGGTAACTGCGGAGGATGATCTGTGCCCGGAAAGATCGACTGCAATTGAACAATAAGAAGTCTTACAACACCAGATTAAAGTCCAACAGGTTAGTTTCAAATCACTGTTGGACTTTAACCTGGTGTTATAAGACTTCTTACTGTGCTCACCCCAGTCCAACGCGGGCATCTCCACATCATGGCAATTGAACAGGACAGCGCAGGCAACTGAGTTGAGTTTTGGTCAGGTTGCTGGCTTGGGACTTCCTCACCTAGGACAGGATTCTCCAGTCCCGCCCCTGACCGGGATTTTCCAGACCTGCCAAAAGTCAAAGGTCCTTTAGCTGCCTCTCCATATTTTCCGTTCCTGCCCATCATGGTGCCCGCTGTGGGCAGAAGCAGAAAATCCCGGCCCGTGTCTGGGAGGTGTTTAAACTTGCCCCCAGGTCCCAGCGGCCTTCATTTGCAGGAACGGAAGAGAGAGAGGGAGCCGGAGCGCAGCGAGTGCAGCTTGGGATTCAGGTAGGTGTTTAAATTTGCCCCCAGGTTCCAGCGGCCTTCATTTGCAGGAACGGAAGAGAGAGAGGGAGCCGGAGTGCAGCGAGTGCAGCTTGGGATTCAGGTACATAGAACATAGAACAATACAGCGCAGTACAGGCCCTTCGGCCCACGATGTTGCACCAAAACAAAAGCCATCTAACCTACACTATGCCATTATCATCCATATGTTTATCCAATAAACTTTTAAATGCCCTCAATGTTGGCGAGTTCACTACTGTAGCAGGTAGGGCATTCCATGGCCTCACTACTCTTTGCGTAAAGAACCTACCTCTGACCTCTGTCCTATATCTATTACCCCTCAGTTTAAAGCTATGTCCCCTCGTGCCAGCCATTTCCATCCGCGGGAGAAGGCTCTCACTGTCCACCCTATCTAACCCCCTGATCATTTTGTATGCCTCTATTAAGTCTCCTCTTAACCTTCTTCTCTCCAACGAAAACAACCTCAAGTCCATCAGCCTTTCCTCATAAGATTTTCCCTCCATACCAGGCAACATCCTGGTAAATCTCCTCTGCACCCGCTCCAAAGCCTCCACGTCCTTCCTATAATGCGGTGACCAGAACTGTACGCAATACTCCAAATGCGGCCGAACCAGAGTTCTGTACAGCTGCAACATGACCTCCCGACTCCGGAACTCAATCCCTCTACCAATAAAGGCCAACACTCCATAGGCCTTCTTCACAACTCTATTAACCTGGGTGACAACTTTCAAGGATCTATGTACATGGACACCTAGATCCCTCTGCTCATCCACACTTTCAAGAACTTTACCATTAGCCAAATATTCCGCATTCCTGTTATTCCTTCCAAAGTGAATCACCTCACACTTCTCCACATTAAACTCCATTTGCCACCTCTCAGCCCAGCTCTGCAGCTTATCTATATCCCTCTGTAACCTGCTACATCCTTCCACACTATTGACAACACCACCGACTTTAGTATCGTCTGCAAATTTACTCACCCACCCTTCTGCGACTTCCTCGAGGTCATTGATAAAAATAACAAACAGCAACGGCCCCAGAACAGATCCTTGTGGTACTCCACTTGTGACTGTACTCCATTCTGAACATTTCCCATCAACCACCACCCTCTGTCTTCTTTCAGCTAGCCAATTTCTGATCCACATCTCTAAATCACCCTCAATCCCCAGCCTCCGTATTTTCTGCAATAGCCTACCGTGTGGAACCTTATCAAACGCTTTGCTGAAATCCATATACACCACATCAACTGCTCTACCCTCATCTACCTGTTCAGCCACCTTCTCAAAGAACTCAATAAGGTTTGTGAGGCATGACCTACCCTTCACAAAGCCATGCTGACTATCCCTGATCATATTATTCCTATCTAGATGATTATAAATCTTGTCTCTTATAATCCCCTCCAAGACTTTACCCACTACAGACGTGAGGCTCACCGGTCTATAGTTGCCGGGGTTGTCTCTGCTCCCCTTTTTGAACAAAGGGACCACATTTGCTGTCCTCCAGTCCTCTGGCACTATTCCTGTAGCCAATGATGACATAAAAATCAAAGCCAAAGGTCCAGCAATCTCTTCCCTGGCCTCCCAGAGAATCCTAGGATAAATCCCATCAGGTCCCGGGGACTTATCTATTTTCAGCCTGTCCAGAATTGCCAACACCTCTTCCCTACGCACCTCAATGCCATCTATTCTATTAGCCTGCGGCTCAGCATTCTCCTCCACAACATTATCTTTTTCCTGATTGAATACTGACGAAAAATATTCATTTAGTATCTCGCCTATCTCTTCAGACTCCACACACAATTTCCCATCCCTGTCCTTGACTGGTCCTACTCTTTCCCTAGTCATTCGCTTATTCCTGACATACCTATAGAAAGCTTTTGGGTTTTCCTTGATCCTTCCTGCCAAATACTTCTCATGTCCCCTCCTTGCTCGTCTTAGCTCTCTCTTTAGATCCTTCCTCGCTACCTTGTAACTATCCATCGCCCCAACTGAAACTTCACACCTCATCTTCACATAGGCCTCCTTCTTCCTCTTTACAAGAGATTCCACTTCCTTGGTAAACCACGGTTCCCTCGCTCGACGCCTTCCTCCCTGCCTGACCGGTACATACTTATCAAGAACACGCAGTAGCTGATCCTTGAACAAGCCCCACTTATCCAGTGTGCCCAACACTTGCAGCCTACTTCTCCACCTTATCCCCCCCAAGTCACGTCTAATGGCATCATAATTGCCCTTCCCCCAGCTATAACTCTTGCCCTGCGGTGTATACTTATCCCTTTCCATCATTAACGTAAACGTCACCGAACTGTGGTCACTGTCCCCAAAGTGCTCTCCTACCTCCAAATCCAACACCTGGCCTGGTTCATTACCCAACACCAAATCCAACGTGGCCTCGCCTCTTGTTGGCCTGTCAACATATTGTTTCAGGAAACCCTCCTGCACACACTGTACAAAAAACGACCCATCTATTGTACTCGAACTATATCTTTTCCAGTCAATATTTGGAAAGTTAAAGTCTCCCATAATAATTACCCTGTTACTTTCGCTCTTATCCAGAATCATCTTCGCCATCCTTTCCTCTACATCCCTAGAACTATTAGGAGGCCTATAAAAAACTCCCAACAGGGTGACCTCTCCTTTCCTGTTTCTAACTTCAGCCCATACTACCTCGGAAGAAGAGTCCCCATCTAGCATCCTTTCCGCCACCGTAATACTGCTCTTGACTAGCAGCGCCACACCTCCCCCTCTTTTGCCTCCTTCTCTGAGCTTACTAAAACACCTAAACCCCGGAACCTGCAACATCCATTCCTGTCCCTGCTCTATCCATGTCTCCGAAATGGCCACAACATCGAAGTCCCAGGTACCAACCCATGCTGCCAGTTCCCCTACCTTGTTTCGTATACTCCTGGCATTGAAGTAGACACACTTCAAACCACCTACCTGAACACTGGCCCCCTCCTGCGACGTCAAATCTGTGCTCCTGACCTCTATACTCTCATTCTCCCTTACCCTAAAACTACAATCCAGGTTCCCATGCCCCTGCTGCATTAGTTTAAACCCCCCCAAAGAGCACTAACAAATCTCCCCCCCAGGATATTTGTGCCCCTCAGGTTCAGATGTAGACCATCCTGTCTGTAGAGGTCCCACCTTCCCCAGAAAGAGCCCCAGTTATCCAGAAATCTGAATCCCTCCCGCCTGCACCATCCCGGTAGCCACGTGTTTAAATGCTCTCTCTCCCTATTCCTCATCTCGCTATCACGTGGCACGGGCAACAACCCAGAGATAACAACTCTGTTTGTTCTAGTTCTGAGCTTCCATCCTAGCTCCCTGAAAGCCTGCCTGACATCCTTGTCCCCTTTCCTACCTATGTCGTTAGTGCCAATGTGGACCACGACTTGGGGCTGCTCCCCAACCCCTAAGGACCCGGAAAACACGATCCGAGACCGGTAGGTGTTTAAATTTTCCCCCAGGTTCCAGCGGCCTTCATTTCCGGGAGCGGGAGAGAGAGAGGGAGCCGGAGCACAGCGAATGCAGCTTGGGATTCAGGTAGGTGTTTAAACTTGCCCCGAGGTTCCAGCGGCGTTCATTTTCTGGAGCGGGAGAGAGAGAGGGAGCCGGAGAACAGCGAGTGCAGCTTGGGGTTCAGGTAGGTGTTTAAACTTGCCCCCAGGTTCCAGCGGCCTTCATTTTCGGGAGCAGGAGAGAGAGGGAGCCGGAGCGCAGCGAGTGCAGCTAGGGATTCAGGTAGGTGTTTAAACTTGCCCCCAGGTTCCAGCGGCCTTCATTTCCGGGAGTGGGAGAGAGAGAGGGAGCCGGAGTGCAGCTTGGGATTCAGGTAGGTGTTTAAATTTGCCCCCAGGTTCCAGCGGCCTTCATTTCGGGAGCGGGAGAGAGAGAGGGAGCCGGAGCACAGCGAGTGCAGCTTGGGATTCAGGTAGGTGTTTAACCTTGCCCCCAGGTCCCAGCGGCCTTCATTTTCGGGAGTGGGAGAGAGAGAGGGCGCCGGAGTGCAACGAGTGCAGCTTGGGATTCAGTTAGGTGTTTAAACTTGCCCCCAGATTCTAGCGGCCTTCATTTTGGAAGCGGGAGAGAGAGAGGGAGCCACAGTGCAGCTTGGAAATCAGGTAGGTGCTTAAGTGTTTGATTTTTACCTCTATTTGAGTTGGGCGGTTGCTAAACCCGAGACACTACACTTGTAGTGTCCCCCACCCTTCCAGCTCCTCTAACCTAAGGGGGTGAGTGAATATCAGGTAAACTCTCTCTTTTCTTTTTCTTTTGTCCGCAAGTTATAGCTTCAGATTTTCGGCGGGAGCAGTGGCCAGGGGCTTGTCGGGAAGGTAAGTAGCTGGGAGAAATGTAACTCTTCGTGGGTTGGTAAGTATTGTGATTGCTAAGTAAAATCCTTATTCCTTTCACTTATTCATTATTTAATATTATATTTGTAATCAGTTAAGGTAAAGTGTAAAAATGGCAGGAGATCCCAGACCCGTGTTATGCTCCTCGTGCTCAATGTGGGAGTTCAGGGACGCGGCCGATGCCCCTGACTCCTTCATGTGCGGGAAGTGTGTCCAGCTGCAGCTCCTGTTAGACCGCATGACAGCTCTGGAGCTGCGGATGGACTCACTTTGGAGCATCCGTGATGCTGAGGAGGTCGTGGAAAACACGTTCAGTGAGTTGGTCACACCGCAGATTAGGGTTGGTGAGGGAGACAAGGAATGGGTGACCAAAATGCAGAGAAAGAGCAGGAAGGCAGTGCAGGTGTCCCCTGCGGTCATCTCCATCCAAAACAGGTACACCGTTTTGGATACTGTTGGGGGAGATGGCTCACCAGGGGAAGGCAGTAGTAGCCAGGCTCATGGCACCGTGGCTGGCTCTGCTGCACAGAATGGTGGGAAAAAGACTGGCAGGGCTATAGTCATTGGGGAGTCAATCGTAAGGGGAGTAGACAGGCGTTTCTGTGGTCGAAAACGAGACTCCCGAATGGTATGTTGCCTCCCGGGTGCACGGGTCAGTGATGTCTCAGATCGGCTGCAGGACATACTGAAGGGGGAGGGTGAACAGCCAGTTGTCCTGGTGCATATAGGCACCAACGATATAGGTACAAAACGGGATGAGGTCCTACAATCAGAATTTAGGGAGTTAGGAGATAAGTTAAAAAGTAGGACTTCAAAGGTAGTAATCTCAGGATTGCTACCAGTGCCACGAGACAGTCAGAGTTGAAATTCAAGAATAGTCAGAATGAATACGTGGCTTGAGAGATGGTGCAGGAGGGAGGGGGTTCAGATTTTTGGGACATTGGAACCGGTTCTGGGGGCGGTGGGACCATTATAAATTGGATGGTCTACACCTGGGCAGGACTGGAACCAATGTCCTAGGGGGTGCTTTTGCTAACACTGTTGGGGAGGTTTTAAACTAATGTGGCAGGGGGATGGGAACCAGGTTAGGAAGTTAGAGGTCAGTAAAGAGGCAGCAACTAAAACCAGTAAGGTACTAGATAATAAACTCAATATGACTAAGGGGAAGAGTAGACAGGGAAGAGATGATGAACGCAAAGGGACAGGTGGTCTGAGGTGCATTTGTTTTAAGGCGAAAAGTGTAGCAGGTAAGGCAGATGAACTTAGGGCTTGGATTAGTACCTGGGAATATGATGTTATTGGTATTACGGAGACTTGGTTGATGGAAGGGCAAGACTGGCAATTAAATATCCCAGGGTATTGATGCTTCAGGAGGGATAGAGAGGGAGGTAAAACGGGTGGAGGAGTTGCATTACTGGTCAGAGATGATATCACGGACTTCCGGTGACAGCGGGCGGGAGGCGGCCGCACAATGGAGAGCTCCCGCTCGGGAATGGCATTTTCGGGGCTTTAAGCCCGGTCCCAGGGTCCACAGAGGTGGCAGAAGCAGGGAGAAGGCACGGAGGAGGCACTGTGAAGACACAGGGGGGAAAAAAACCCAAAGAAAAATGTCGAGGGTGAGCAAAAAACGGCAGAAAAAAAACCAGCTGGAGGTCCGTCGGGGAGTGGAAAGGTCACCGCGGGGTCACCAGGAAAAATGGAGGCTGGAGCACCAGGGAAGGCCGCACTGCTTACGGCTGAAGAAATAACCAAGGTGATGGCGGCGGAATTTGAAAAGCAGTTGGCGCAGGTTGCGAAATGCATGGAAGTGGAGGAGACGTTATTGCAGCACGGTGATCAACTTGCCTCGATGGGGAAAGAGATGCGGAAGGTGATGGATACTAACAAGGATCTGCGAGGAAAAATGGAAGACCTGGAAAACAGATCCAGGCGACAGAATTTGAGGATTGTGGGGCTGCCCGAAGGAGTTGAAGGACCGAAGCCGACGGAGTATTTTGCCGTGATGCTGGCAAAACTATTGGGGGAGGGGGAGGATCCCTCCCGATATGAAATGGATCGGGCTCATCGGTCGTGGAGGCCTGTACCAAAGGCGAGTGAGCCGCCAAGGGCAGTGACTCTGTGCTTCCGTAGGTACAGGGTGGAGAAGGTCCTGAGCTGGGCCAAACAAAAGCGGGTGGTGCAGTGGGCTGGAGCTGGTATACGTGTATGCCAGGACTTTACGGTGGAGCTGGCAAGGAGGCGGGCTGCCTTCAACCGGGTGAAGAGGGCACTGTACATTAGCAAGGTGCGGTGCGGCATTGTATATCCAGCGAAGCTGAGGGGGACTTACAAGCTGAGGGACTTTTATTTTGGAATGGTGGAGTTTGCGAAAGCAGAAGGACTGTGGCAGAACTGACAAATTGAGGAATGGCCATGTGCCGACGTAACCTCATGACTGTATTTTCTTCTTTTTTGTATCACTGCGCGCGGGTGTAGAGATTAAAGGAGCCAAGGTGGTATATATTTGGACAAGGGAAGGGACGGGACTTTCACTCGAAATGAGAGTTCTTTGGGGTGTCGGTGGATATGCGGGGTTTGTGTGCTAAAAGGGGATCTTTGGGCTTTCCTGGAACCGGGCAAGTGGGAAAGGGACCTGGGCGGGGGCCTCCACGCTGGCCGGTTTAAGCCGGCCAGTGAACGGGAGTGAGGTGGGGGGAGGGGCTGCGGCCATCGGAGCCTGGCAGAACAGGATCCGACTGGTCTAGCCAGGGTGGAAAGTTGGGGGGGAAGGAACCGAGGGTGGGGGGAGGAGTTTTACAAGAGGCAGTGGACGGGAGGAGCTGGAGACTTGGGGTGGGGGGGGGGGTGAGGGGTGGGGGGGGGGGTGAGGGGTGGGGGGGTGGGAGCTGTGTAAGATTAAGGGTGATTCCGGGTAATCCCTGATTCCTTTTTGTCATTTGTTTATGTAAAAATGCGGGTTGAGGTTTGGGGGTTGGTGGGTAGATGGGAGCGTTGTTATTATGGGGACTGACATATCTTGCTGATTATTGTTTATTGTTGATGGATGTAAATGTGGGAGAAAATGTGAAAATGGAGGAGAAGAAATTTTTTTTAAAAAAAAAAGAGTTGATATCACAGCTGTGATTAAGAAGGGCACGATGGAGGATTCGAGCACTGAGGTAATATGGGGAGAGCTAAGAAATAGGAAGGGTGCAGTAGCATTGTTGGGACTTTACTACAGGCCTCCCACAAGTGAACGTGAAGTAGAGGTACAAATATGTAGACAGATTATAGAAAAATGTAGGAGCAATAGGGTGGTCGTGATGGGAGATTTTAACTTCCCCAACTTTGAATGCAACTCATGTAGTGTTGGAGGCGTAGATGGAGCAGAATTTGTACGGAGCATCCAGGAGAGTTTTTTCAGAGCAGTATGTAAATAGTCCAACTCGGGAAGGGGCCATACTGGACCTGGTATTGGGGAATGATCCCGGCCAGGTGGTTAAAGTTTCAGTCGGTAATTACTTTGGCAATAGCGATCAAATTCCGTAAGTTTTAGAATACTCATGGACAAAGACGAGAGTGGTCCGAAAGAAAGAGTGCTAAATTGGGGAAAGGCCAAGTATAAAAAAATTCGGCAGAAGCTCAGGAATGTGGACTGGGAGCAGCTGTTTCAGGGTAAATCCACATTTGAAATGTGGGAGTCTTTTCAGGAAAGGTTGATTAGAGTGCAGGGCAGACATGTCTCTGTGAAAATGAGGGATAGAAATAGCAGGATTAGGGAACCATGGATGATGAGTGGAATTGTGAAACTAGCTAAGAGGAAAAAGGAAGCATACATAAGATCTAGGCGACTTAAATCTGATGAAGCTTTGGAGGAATATCGGGAAAGTAGGACAAATCTCAAACGCGCAATAAAGAGGGCTAAAAGGGGTCATGAAATATCTTTGGCTAACAGGGTTCAGGAAAATCCCAAAGCCTTGTATTCGTATATAAGGAGCAAGAGGGTAACTAGAGAAAGGATTGGCCCACTCAAAGACAAAAGAGGGAATTTATGCGTGGAGTCAGAGGAAATGGGTGAGATTCTTAATGATTCGGTATTCACCAAGGAGAGGGACATGACGGATGTTGAGGCTAGGGATGGATGTTTAAATACTCTAGGTCCAGTCGGCATAAGGAAGGGGGAAGTTTTGGGTATTCTAAAAGGCATTAAGGTGGACAAGTCCCCAGGTCCGGATGGAATCTATCCCAGGTTACTGAGGGAAGCGAGGGACGAAGTAGCTGGGGCCTTAACAGATATCTTTGCAGCATCCTTGAGCACGGGTGAGGTCCCGGAGGACTGGAGAATTGCTAATGTTGTCCCTTTGTTTAAGAAGGGTAGCAGGGATAATCCAGGGAATTATAGACCTGTGAACTTGACGTCAGTGGTAGGCAAACTGTTGGAGAAGATACTGAGGGAGCGGATCTATTCACATTTGGAAGAAAATAGACTTATCAGTGATAGGCAGCATGGTTTTGTGCAGGGAAGGTCATGTCTTACAAACCTAATAGAATTCTTTGAGGAAGTGACAACGTTAATTGATGAGGGAAGGGCTGTAGATTTCATATACATGGACTTCAGTAAGGCATTTGATAAAGTTTCCCATGGCAGGTTGATGGAAAAAGTGAAGTCGTATGGGGGTCAGTGTGTACTAGCTAGATGGATAAAGAACTGGCTGGGCAACGGGAGACAGAGAGTAGTAGTGGAAGGGCGTGTCTCAAAATGGAGAAAGGTGACTAGTGGTGTTCCACAGGGATCCGTGCTCGGACCACTGTTGTTTGTGATATACATAAATGATCTGGACGAAGGTATAGGTGGTTTGATTAGCAGATGATACTAAGATTGGTGGAGTTGCAGATAGCGAGGAGAACTGTCAGAGAATACAGCAAAATATAGATAGATTGGAGAATTGGGCAGAGAAATGGCAGATGGAGTTCAATCCAGGCAAATGCGAGGTGATGCATTTTGGAAGATCTAATTCAAGAGCGGACTATACGGTCAATGGAAGAGTCCTGGGGAAAATTGATGTACAGAGAGATCTGGGAGTTCAGCTCCATTGTACCCTGAAGGTGGCAACGCAGGTCGATAGAGTGGTCAAGAAGGCATACAGCATGCTTGCCTTCATCGGACGGGGTATTGAGTACAAGAGTCGGCAGGTCATGTTACAGTTGTATAGGACTTTGGTTAGGCCACATTTGGAATACTGCGTGCAGTTCTGGTCGCCACATTACCAGAAGGATGTGGATGCTTTAGAGAGGGTGCAGAGGAGGTTCACCAGGATGTTGCCTGGTATGGAGGTTGCTAGCTACGAAGAAAGTTTGAGTAGATTAGGATTGTTTTCATTGGAAAGACGGAGGTTGAGGGGGGACCTGAGTGAGGTCTACAAAATTATGAGAGGTATGGACAGGGTGGATAGCAACAAGCTTTTTCCAAGAGTGGGGTTGTCAATTACAAGGGGTCACGATTTCAAGGTGAGAGGGGGAAGGTTTAAGGGAGATGTGCGTGGAAATTTTTTACGCAGAGGGTGGTGGGTGCCTGGAACGCTTTGCCAGCGGAGGTGGTAGAGGCGGGCACAATAGCATCATTTAAGATGCATCTAGACAGATATATGAACGAGCGGGGAACAGAGGGAAGTAGATCCTTGGAAAATAGAAGACAAGTTTAGATAAAGGATCTGGATCGGCGCCGGCTGGGAGGGCCGAAGGGCCTGTTCCTGTGCTGTAATTTTCTTTGTTCTTTGTTCTTGTCTTTTCTCTCTTCCTCGGATACGCATTTGCTTTTGAAGGAGGCTGCACCCTTTCTTTAACTTGCTTGCGTCAGGTGAGGCGATCCAGGAGCTTCTCCCAGGAATCGAAGTCAAAACTCACGCTGGAGTTTTCAGAGTAACCAGGTACCACCTCCCATGAGGATGTACTCCTGACGGAAGGTGCCAGCTCGGGTGAGCACCTTAGTAGTTTGGCCTGTCACCTGATCTCCAGAACCTTCCGAAGGCAGCTTGAGTGTAAGGGTTTGAGCTCCTTCGCTGGCACACAGCCCATGGCTGACATGTGTGGAGCGGGCAGGACTCTGTGCTGTAGCCTTTCGGCTTGTAGGCAGACTTCACATCAACTGTAGTGGAAATCTGAGACCCTGGGCGGGATTTTCCGATTGCCGATGCCGAAATCGCGTTCGGCGATCGACCGGAGAATCCATTTTTACTCCGAAATCGGGGGCGGTGCCGTTTTTCTGATGCCCCGCCCCGCATGCCGTTGGGCCGGTCCAATGACGTCACCGGAGGCCCTCCCCCGGACTTCCCGACGACATCAGTCGCGTGTTCTTATAATTTGCGGAAGCCTGGCGTGGCGGATGCAGACTGTGTCCCGCGCCGCCACAGTCGGGGTAGGGAGGGGGGGAGCCGCTGGCCAGGGGAGCTCAGCGTGGGCTGTGGGGACTGGTGGGGGGGTAATCCTGGTGTGCTGAGGGGGGTTACAGGGGGGCAGTTTTTGGGCAGGTCTGGTCCGCGTGCAGCCGGCGCCATGTTGTACGGCGCGCGCGCCACAGACCGCCGCCGTGCGAATGCGCGGCCACGGACCCGGCCATTCAGCGTCCATATCGGCAGGTTAAACCGGGGCTTTACGTGGCACGGCTGCTCGCCCCCACCGGGTGGAGCATCGGTGCGGGGGCCCTGCCGTCGTTCTGGTCGTAAGACCAGATGCATCCTCCGGACATAGCCGCAGAATCGGAGAATCGAGCCCCCTATTCCCAAAAATGTTGGGGGATCAATTGAAAACGTCAAGACTGAGGTGATGGCTTTTCGTTCTGCGTGCGTTGTGAAACCGAGACAGATGAACAGTTAGTCTAAGACTAGCAAGCCATGATGGCGTAACAGGTTCGAGGCATTGATTGGCCTCCTCCTATTCTTTTGCTCCCAAGATGATGAACACATGCATGTGGAAGGCTGCTGAGGGAGCGATTGGCTTTGGTCGCACCCAATCCATGGTCACATAGCGAGCTGCATCCGTTCTGACCTCCACGCCTGACGGACAAGAACTTTGAGATCAAATCACTGGGGTACCAACCCCGGCTGTCATATTTGATTCTGAGGTGAGCTTCCTCCCCTCACGTTCGCTCTTAACATAGAATTTACAGTGCAGAAGGAGGCCATTCGGCCTATCGAGTCTGCACCGGCTCTTGGAAAGAGCACCCAACCCAAGCCCGCACCCCCACCCTGTCCCCATAACCCAGTAACCCCACCCAACACTAAGGGCAATTTTGGACACTAAGGGCAATTTAGCACGGCCAATCCACATAACCTGCACATCTTTGGACTGTGGGAGGAAACCGGAGCACCCGGAGGAAACCCACGCACACACGGGGAGGACGTGCAGACTCCGCACAGACAGTGACCCAAGCCGGAATCGAACCTGGGACCCTGGAGCTGTGAAGCAATTGTGCTAACCACTATGCTACCGTGCTGCTCCATCACTAAAATTGCCTGTTTCCATTTCCGTAAAGCAACCCGCCTTTACCCGTTTCTCAACTCATACGCTGCTCAATCCCCCATCCACGCCATTGTTTCCTCTGGGCTCAACTATTCCAAATCGCCCTTGGCGTGGCCTGCCACATTCTACCCTTTGTAAGCTTGAGGTCATCCACAAACTCTGCTCCCCGTGCCTTAACCCACAGCAAGTCCTGTTCACCTGTGATACGCCATCAATCAAGACGGAGAACGCAGAGTGAATTAACTATGGCTTTAATTGACTTACAACAGGACTGGCAGTGTGCCCCAGAATGAGGCAGTGTGAAAGGTCAGCAGCTTATATACCCAGGCCCTAGGGCGCGGAGCCACGGGCAGAGCCGAAACCGTGCAACATGTTATATAGTGGCAATACTGTACAACACGTAATACTGTGACAGCACAATACAACACAGTAGTTTCACCACATTCACCCCCTGTTTAAAAAAAAAGTCCGGCGGGGGTGAAGTGAACAAGTTGTGTCAGAGATTGAGCCTGACGGGGGCTTTGATTGTCCGCCGTGACCGCCTCAGTTCTGGCAGTGGTGTGGGCATTGTAGTCGGCTGAAGCGTTGAGGGCTGCGTGTCTGGGAGCAAGACAGCTTCTGCGTTCTCAGGCGGGTGGGCAGCAACGGGGGAAGGGGGTATGGGGTCGGGTCGAGTCGTAGTAGAGAGGGGAGGAATAGAGTTGGGGGCGCCGCTGACAGTCGCTGGGGAGCCTGCGGGTGCCAAATCCCGAAGGGAGACTGTGTCCTCCCGCCCGTCATGGTGAGACACGTAGGTGTACTGGGGATTTGCATGGAGGAGAAGGACCCTTTCTACCAGAGGATCCGAGTTATGAGTCCTCACCTGCCTTCGGAGGAGGACGGGCCCTCGAACCGTCAGCCAGGTCGGGAGCGAGACCCCTGAGGTGGACCTTCTGGGGAAGGCAAACGTCCTCTCGTGGGGGTCACATTAGTAGCGGTGCAGAGAAGCGACCGGATGGATTGGAGCGCATCAGGAAGGACCTCCTGCCAGTGGGAAACTGGGAGACTTCTAGACCGTAGGGCCAGGAGGACGGCCTTCCAGACCGTCGCGTTCTCCCTCCCCACCTGTCCGTTTCCCCGGGGGTTGTAGCTGGTCATCCTGCTGGAGGCGATGCCCTTGCTAAGCAGGAACTGACGCAGCTCATCACTCATGGAGGAGGAACCCCGATCACTATGGATGTAAGTGGGGAAACCGAACAAGGTGAAGATACTGTGCAGGGCCTTGATGACTGTGGCAGAGGTCATGTCAGGGCATGGGATGGCAAAAGGGAAGCGTGAGTACTCGTCAAGAGTGTTGAGGAAGTACACGTTACGGTTAGTGGAGGGGAGGGGCCCTTTGAAATCCATGCTGAGGCAATCAAAGGGGCGGGAGGCCTTTACCAGGCGTGCTCTGTCTGGCTGATAAAAGTGTGGTTTGCACTCCGCGCAGACCTGGCAGTCCCTGGTCACGGTCCTGACCTCCTCGATGGAGTAAGACAGGTTGCGGGCCTTGATATAATGGAAAAGCCGGGTGACCCCCGGGTGCCAGAGACCATTGTGGAGGGCCTGCAGTCGGTCTACTTGTGCGCTGGTACAAGTACCGCGGGAAAGGGCATCTGGGGGCTCATTAAGCTTCCCAGGACGAAACTGGATATCATAGCTGTAGGTGGAGAGTTCGATCCTCCACCTCAGTATCTTATCGTTTATAATTTTGCCCCATTGTGCGTTGTCAAACATAAAGGCTACCGACGGCAGTGAACCTCCTACCGGCTAGGTAGTGCCTCCAGTGCCGCACAGCTTCCACAATGGCTTGTGCTTCCTTCTCGACAGAGGAGTGTCGAATCTCGGAAGCATTGAGGGTTCTAGAGAAGAAGGCTACTGGCCTGCCCGCCTGGTTGAGTGTGGCAGCCAGGGACGTCTGACGCATTGCTCTCGACCTGGAAGGGGATGGACTCGTCCACCGCGTGCATGGCGGCCTTAGTGATTGCGGCCGAAGGCCGAGCGGGCCTCAGCCGCCAGGGGAAAAGTGGTGGCTTTAATAAGTGGGTGGGCTTTGTCCGCATGGTTGGGGACCCACTGGGCGTAGTAGGAGAAAGGTCCCAGGCACCGTTTGAGGACCTTGAAGCTGTGGGGAAGGGGGAGTTCTGTGAGGGGGCGCATGCGGTCGGGGTCGGGCCCTAGGACACCGTTTTCCATGACATAGCCGAGGATGGCTAGCCGGGTTGTGCGGAAAACGCACTTCTCCGAGTTGTAGGTCAGGTTAAGGAGCTGGGCAGTGTGGAGGAACTTCTTGAGGTTAGCGTCACAGTCCTACTGAGCATGGCCGCAGATGGTGACATTATCTAAGTACGGGTATGTAGCCCGCAGCCCGTACTGGTCCACCATTCGGTCCATCGCTCGCTGGAAGACCGAGACCCCATTGGTGACGCCGAAGGGAACCTGGAGAAAGTGGTAGAGGCGGCCAGCTGCCTCGAAGGCCGTGTACTGCGGTCCTCCGGGCAGATAGGGAGCTGGTGGTACGCGGACTTCAGGTCCACGGTGGAGAAGACCCAGACCTGCACAATCTGATTGACCATGTCAGATGTGCGGGGAAGTGGGTACGCATAGAGCTGAGTGTACCGGTTGATGGTCTGACTGTAGTCGATGACCACCCAATGCTTCTCCCCAGTCTTGACGACCACCACTTGAGCTCTCCAGGGGCTGTTACTGGCCTCTATGATCCCTTCTCCCAGGAGTCGCTGAACCTCCGACCTGATGAAGGTCATGTCCCGAGCACTGTATCGTCTGCTCTTAGTGGCGATGGGCTTACAGTCTGGGGTGAGGTTGGCGAAGAGCGAGGGAGGGGTGACCCTAAGGGTTGAGGGGCTGCAGACGGTGAGAGGGGGCAGGGATCCATCGAACTTCAGGGTGATACTCTGGAGGTTGCACTGGAAGTCGAGACCCAGAAGAATTGCGGCGCAGAGGTGTGGGAGGACAAAGAGCTTAAAATTTTTGAAAGATACACCCCGTACCGTGAGGGTCACGACACAGTATCCACGGATTTGCACGGTAAGCGACCCAGAGGCCAAGCGGATTTTCTGGGCTGTGGGGAAAACGGGAAGGGAGTAGCGCCGTACCGTGCCCGGGTGTATGAAGCTGTCTGTGCTCCCGGAGCCAAAAAGGCAGGCCGCCTCGTGGCTGTTGATCTGGACCACCAACGTAGATTTAGCGAGGCCGAGGCTGGTCTAGGGTGATGGAGACGGCCACTGGACAGCGGGCTGGCTTCAGACGGCGGGCGGGCTTTGGACAGCAGGCTGGCCGGTCGAGAGTAGCGGAGGCCAGCTGACGGACTGGCGAGCCGGAGTTCCGGGAGGCGGCGGCGGTCTTCAAAAATGGCGTCGGAGTTGCGGCGGTGGACTTAAAAAATGGCGTCAAAGATGTGGCGGTGGACTTCAAAAATGGCGTCGGAGATGGCGGACCCCGCGGGCCGCATGTGGCGGGTGGTGTCGAAGATGGCGGTCCCCGCGTCCCCAAGGTTGCCGCGTGTTCGGAGGCATAGGCACCCACGTCACGGAAGGCCACCTCCAGCGATTCAGCAAGCTGCACCGTTTCCCGGAGGTCGAGTGTCTCCCTCCATAGCAGGTGCTGGCAAACGCATTGTGAGTCAACGCCGGCAACATAGGCGTCGCGGATCAGAAGTTCGGTGTGCTTAGCAGCCGACGCTGCCTCGCAGTTGCAGGCCCCGCCGAGCACTCGTAAAACACGCAGAAATTCTGCCAGCGACCCTCCAGGGCGCTGACGCCATGTGTCTAGGAGGTGCCTGGCGAACAGTCCGTTAACCCATTTCACATACCGTCCTTTCAAGAGATTAATGGCTTCATCGGGCTCACCCGGGGGATGAGGACTCGCAGCTTGTGCTCCTCGGAGACGGCGACGGCGGCAGAATTGATGAAGGATTCTAGACAGCGTAGCCAGTGTGCGAAGATGACATCGGCATCGGCTGATTGGGGGTCGACCTGCAGGAGGTCCGGTTTGAGACCCGGATCCATGTTAAACAGCTTTTTGATTTAATGTAAGTCAATTAAATCGATATGCCATCAATCAAGACGGAGAACGCAGACTGAATTAACTATGGCTTTAATTGACTTACAACAGGACTGGCAGCGTTCCCCAGAATGAGGCAGTGTGAAAGGTCAGCAGCCTATATACCCAGGCCCTAGGGGGAGGAGCCACGGGCAGAGCCAAAACCGTGCAACATGTTATATAGTGGCAATACTGTACAACACGTAATACTGTGGCAGCACAATACAACACAGTGGTTTCACCACAACCTGTCACCTCCACTACCAACCCCCGCCCACCCCGCCACCCCCACCCCACCCCCCACATCCGGTCCAGCAACATCTTGACTTTAAAATTCTCTTTGTTTCCAAATCCTTCCTGCCTCATTCATCTCCTTCAGCCCCACAACCCTCCGAGGTTTTTGTGCCCCGCTGATTCTGGCTTCTTGCAACGCCCCCAGTTTGATCCCTTCGCCTCTGGCGACATTCCAGAGTGGACCCCAAGCTCTGGGCCTCCCTCCCGCAGGCTTTCTGCCCCTCAAACTCACTTATCTCCTTTCAGATGCTGCTTGACACCCACCTGTCAACTAATATCACCTCACGTGGCTCTGTCTTCCTTTTTTAACGCTCCGGTGAAGCACCTTGGCACGTTTCATTACATCAAAGGCGCTATATAAATATAAATTGTTGTTGTTGGTTATGCGCCAAAATTTGCCAGCAGTACCTGCATAGCCACATCCCAGGCAGAGTTAGCACCATCAGGAACTGAGGGTGGGGTGGGGGGGGGGGGGGCGGGAACATCGGACTGAGAAATAAATGTCGTTTCTGGTCCCTCGCCATAACAGTACTTTCAATAAAAATTACTTTTTGGGATTATTTTCAGGGAGAAAAAGAAAAACCAAACACACTCCACTCCAGCTGCCTTCCAACAATTCCCCAGACAAGATGGATGGTTTGGCTGACTAATAAAGAGGGCCTGTTTCAGGCCCGGGAGGTTAAGCGCCAATTAATAGTTTGACTGGACAGCTGCCAAAAAAAGTGTGTCTGAAGAGTCAAGTGTGTTTTACTGAAGTGTATTTATGTGTATCCGATGTGGATTGGTTGGTTAGCGCCACCTTTGGCTCCAAGGCACAAGGGCTGGGTTTCTCTGCCGGCGACGCGGGAATGCGATTGGGCGGAGAATCGCGCGTTCGGTGAAAATCATGGCTGTGCCGGGCGCCCCGGCCGAACGCCACGGTCTGGAGCCTCGACAGCGGCGTCAATGCGTTCTACTCCGCATGTACAGTAAACGCTGTTGGCATATCATTAGCGGGCCTGACCCGGCATTCTCCGGGGCCCTCCGTGGTGCTCCGCCTCCGCCAGGAGGAATTGCCGTCGGCGCATCTCGCTCGCTGTTTCAGAAATCGGCAAACCGGCGCCCGGGCTGCTGAGGGAGAGAGAGGAGGCAGGCCATGTTCCCAGAGGGCCGTGGGCTCTGCCACGAGCACGGCTGGCTGGGGGGGAGGGGTGTCGGCCATGGCCGGGGGGGGGGGGGGGGGGGGCAGGGAGCAGCGAGGGATGAGGGGGGGTGACCAGAGAATGGGCCGTGGGGTCCCTCTTGCGGCCAGGATGTCCAGGCAAGGACCGCCATTGCTGCGGTTTGTAAGGCAGCCATATTGCTGCGCACCCCACTGACAGCACATCGTGGCCCCTGGCTGCGCAGAGTGAAACCGGCCGGGTGGGTGCCCTCATTCCACCACCCCTTCAACCTGCACCCCACCTGCACTCCACCCGCCCTCCTCCCCATCAACCCCCCCCCTCCAACTGGATGCCGCCCGCCAGCAGGACGACACGTGACATACCGAAGGGCACCACCCACAGTAGCCCCTACAGGAGGGCACCAGATGGGGGCTGCTGAGCGTACCACTGGAGTGGGTAACGCCAGCCACCAGTATCGTTGGCAGCATGGAAGGCTGCTGGGGCCAAGGCCCCCCGCAATGCCGGGCACCAACAGGGCAGGGGTGCGGTGCGTAGGGCAGAGTGGCGGAGGGAGGGCCGGGTGGTGGGGATGGGGGAGGAGGGGGGGGGGGGGGGGGGGGGGTGGGGGGGGGGGGGGGGACATGCGGGGGCAGGGTCTGCAGTGCAGGCCAGGCCATGTTGTAGCCGGATGGACCTGGTTGGGCGTGGGGGTACGCACCATGCTAACATGTCTGTCTTCACCTCCTGCAGACAATGGCTATCAGAATCCAAACAGGTGTGGGGCCTTCATCCTGGCCTCTGCAGCCTTGGGGGATGCACTGAGGCTGCTCGAGGAGGAGCTGCTCGAGGCGGGACTCTGCAGCAGCAGAACCTGCCCCCAGAGGAACGGGAGGCAGCCAGGGAGGATGGAGAGTCGACCACTCAACGGGCCGAGGGGGAAGTGGGAAGGGGGCGTCGCATGAGGCCTCATGTACGCACGGTAGCACAGTGGTTAGCACTTTTGTTTCTCAGCGCCAGGATCCCAGGTTCAATTCCCCACTGGGTCACTGTCTGTGTGGAGTCTGCACGTTCTCCCCGTGTCTGCGTGGGTTTCCTCCGGGTGCTCCGGTTTCCTCCCACAAGTCCCGAAATACGTGCTGTTAGGTAATTTGGACATTCTGAATTCTCCCTCTGTGTACCCGAACAGGCGCCGGAGTGTGGTGACTAGGGGCTTTTCACAGTAACTTCATTGCAGTGTTAATGTAAGCCTACTTGTGACATTAATGAATATTAATGTGGTGTGGGGTGAGGAGCGGGTGGTGTGGGTGTGGGGGGGGTGGTGTGGGGGTAATGGGGGTGGTGTGGGGGTAGTGGGGGTGGTGTGGGGGTGGTGGGGCTGAGGAGGGGGTGATGTGGGTGAGGAAGGGGTGGTGTGAGGTAAGGAGCGGGTGGTGTGGGGGTGGTGGGGATGGTGTGGGGGTGGTGGGGGTGAGGAGGGGGTGGTGTGGGGGTGGTGGGGGGGTGGTGGGGGTGAGGAGGGAGTGGTATGGGGGTGGGGTGGGGGTGGGGTGGGGGTGGTAGGGGTGAGGAAGGGGTGGTGTGGGGTGGGGTGGGGGGTGGTGTGGGGGTGGTGGGGGTGGTAAAGTGGTGGTGTGGGGTGAGGAGAGGGTGGTGGGGGTGAGGAGGGGGTGGTGGGGGTGGTGTGGGCGTGGTGGGGGTGGTGTGGGGGTGGTGGGGGTATGTGGGGGTGATAAAGTGGTGGTGTGGGGTGAGGAGAGGGTGGTGGGGGTGGTGTGGGGGTGGTGAGGGGGTGGTAGGGGTGAGGAGGGGGTGGTGTGGGGTGGGGGTGGTGTGGGGGTGGTGGAGTGGGGGTGGTGGGGGTGAGGAGGGGGGTGGTGGAGGTGGTAAGGTGGTGGTGTGGGGTGAGGAGAGGGTGGGGTGGGGGTGGTGGGGGTGGTAAGGGGGCGGTGTGGGTCTGCCGTGGGGGTCGTGCCACACATGCCATGGGGAACCGCAACTCTCCAGGGGCTCACTTGCTCGCCCGATGCCGACCTCCACTTCAGCGACTGCCCCCTCCCCGGGCCCGCCAATCAGGTCCAGTGCCCGCTGCTCCATGCGCTGAGGTGGCGCAGATCCGGCGGTCCCCCTCCGGTCTCTCTCTCGCCCGGCGGTTCTGCGGCGTCTTCTCCTGGTGGGTGGGGGGGGGGGGTGGGGGAGACAAAGTATTAGGCAATCGGATGCACACAGCACAGGGGGTGGCTAGGTGGTGGCCTCCATGGCCTGAGATGTGGTGCTCAGGCAAGTCCAATCCTGGGGCTTATTTGCATTTATTCTGTCATGGGAAGTGGGTGCCCCTGGTAAGGCCAGCATTTGTTGCTGACCCCTAATTGTCCCGTGGAATGAGTGACTTCCCAGGCCATTTCAGAGTCTGGATTCACACGTAGTCCACACCAGGTAAGGATGACAAGCTTCTTTCTCGAAAAGACGTTGGTGAAGCAGATGGGTTTCTACAACGGGTGGATTCTCCATTGTCCCCGCCAGTATCTGGATTCCTGATTGGGTGGGTCACCCAGAAAATGGGATTGACGCTGGGCACCAAACCCATTGCAATGCCCCACTGTCTCGTCGCTGGCCATAGCACCTGCCCCATGCCATGCATAAGCATGCAATTAACAGGCTGGGAGACTGATTCCCGCCCCCCTTCTCACTCCCCCTCCTGTGATGCTCCGACATCCACAGCAGGAAATCCATTGGGTGGGCTTTGGTGCCAGGTTGGAGACGGAGCAAGGTCAAAGGGGGCTCAGGGAACTGATAATGTGCCCCAGTGCTGCAGAGGGACGTCCCCCAAGGTTCCTAGGGGTTGGGTGGGCTCGGGCCTGGGCGAGGGGTTGACCCTGGGACATCCACCCACCCAGCCACCACCCCCCCTCCATGCCTTGTGTGCCCTTCCCAGCCCTGGGAAACCTGAAAATCACCTTAATTTTAATCTTTTTTGTCACAAGTGGGCTTACATTAGCACTGCAATGAAGTTACTGTGAAAATCCCCTCGTCGCCACATTCCGGCGCCTGTCCGGGTACACAGAGGGAATATTCAGAATGTCCAATTCACCTAACGGCTCATCTTTCGGGACTTTCGGGAAACCGGAGCACCGGTTTTATGAGGGGCATAGACAGAGTGGATAGTCAGAGGCTTTTCCCCAGGGTAGAGGGGTCAATTACTAGGGGGCATAGGTTTAAGGTGCGAGGGGCAAGGTTTAGAGTAGATGTACGAGGCAGGCTTTTTACACAAAAGGTAGTGGGTGCCTGGAACTCGCTGCTGGAGGAGGTGGTGGAAGCAGGGACGAAAGTGACATTTAAGGGGCATCTTGACAAATACATGAATAGGATGGGAATAGAGGGATACGGACCCAGGAAGTGTAAAAGTTTTAGTTTAGACGGGCAGCATGGTCGGCACGGGCCTGGAGGGCCGAAGGGCCTGTTCCTGTGCTGTACTTTTCTTTGTTCTTTGTTGGTTCGTTACACAGAGAGTGGTGGGTGCGTGGAATGCACTGCCAGCGGAGGTGGTGGAGTCAGAGTCATTCGGTACATTTAAGTGTACTAGTTGCCATTGAGAAGGTGGTGGGGAGCTGCCTTCTTGAACCGCTGCAGCCCCTGAGGTGTAGGTACACCCACAGTGCTGTTAGGGAGGGAGTTCCAAGATTGTGACCCTGCCCCAGTGAAGGAACGGCCGTTATATTTCCAAGTTAGGATGGTCAGTGACTTGGAGGGGAACTTGAAGTTAATGGGGTTGCCAGGTATCTGCTGCTCTTGTCCTTCTAGATGGTGAAGTGTGTGAGTTTGGAAGGTGCCATTGAAGGAGCGTTGGAGAGCTGCTGCGGTACATCTTGTAGGTGACACACACGGCTGCCACTGTACGTCGGTGGTGGAGGGGGTGAACGTTTAAGACAGTGGACAGAATGTCAGTTCAGCGGGCTGCTTTGTCCTGGATGACCCAGGATGCCTGCTGACACAGTGAAAGATAGCATTATGTGAGGATGGTGTGTGACTCAGAGCTGACTCTGCTGTCCTTGTTCTTCTCAGTGATAGAGGTCGTGGTTTCGGAAGGTACTGTCACAGGACGCTTAGTGAGTTCCTGCAGAGTGCGATGAATGTAGAAATTGTTATACATTATATGTCTTATTTGTGGCTGTAATATTATTAAAAATCCAGGTTTAAAATACATATAGGCAGTGTGTCTACTAAAGCTGTATTAAGGAGCTGTCAAAGGCGAGGAAATGATTGAATTTAGCCATTTACTTGTTTACAGAGAGATGGCTAATGGAACATGGTTTTGATTGCCTGGAGTACAGATAATTTCTGAGGAATTGTTTTTATGCTCAGCTATGCAGGTCATGGGACAGCTTAGTGGGATACAGATGATGCAATTAATGGGAGGAGCCAGGTCTGTCTGTAATTTTGCAGCCTGTTATAGAAGACGGGATTCTCTGGTCCCCAAGCCGCGTGTTCTTTTGGCAGCATGCTGTTTGCTAGCAGCGGGATTCTCTCTTCCTGACGCTTGTCAATGGGATTTCCCATTGAAGCCACCCCACTCCACCGGGAAACCCACGGGCGAGGTGCGCCGCCATTGGGAAAAGAGAATCACAACCGCTGGAGAATCCATGCCAGGATTTTAAGTTGAACAGCAGTTTGCCATGGGAATTAAGTCTGGCAAGCTGAAGGATTTTCAGATTATTCCTAAAGTCTCTCTCTCCAAAGGTCTGCACAGATGACCAAGTATCCGGTTTTGTTAACTTTATTTATAAGTGGCATCTGCACTGTATTGGGCTGCTTAATTGGAATTCATGGCAGGTGTAGATAGACAGTTCACGTTTTTCCTTTTATTTAAGAACTGTTTAACTGATGATTATTGTTGTTTGTTATGGTTAATTCTGTGTTCAAATTAAAGTTTGTTTTAACATAAAGGATATCTACTGGTCAGAGCCACCGCTCCTGGGGTGAAGTCTCCTTTCCTCACAGTTTAACAAATGAAAAATTGTTTGGGGTTCTTATCTGTTATCCTAAGAAAAGTTGGGGCCTGGTCTGATATCCTAACAAAAATTGAAGTCTGGTCTGGTATCCTAACAAGTGCATCTTGTAGATCGTACATACCGTGCGTCAGGGGTAGGGCGAATGAATGTTTAAGGTGGTGGGTGTGGTGATATGCATCACTGTAAATACACAAGGGGTTAATGTAAATACACTGAGACTAAATAAACACTAGAGGGAGCACCAGAGACATCATGACACACAGACAGTCAACCAATAGGTCAGTAAGATAGGACACGATTTATGGGCATTCAAGACACACCCAGAGGTGACACTACCACAAGGGGGCGACCCATATAAAAGGACAGGACACACATGCTCTTTCTCTTTCCATAGCCGACACTCAGAGAGACAGGGGCAGATCAGGAAGCATCACACCCACCGCATGGATTAGAGCAGACTGGTTAGTTAGATTGAGTTACTATAGTTAGATTAGCAGGAGAGTCGAACTCAAGTAGGAGAATTGCTAACTGTTCAATAAATGTGTTAAACCTATCTCCAAGTGGGAACCTTCCTTTGTCAGAATATACGTCAAGGAAGCAGCTTATGCCACATGAAGAAGCAGAACACAACATGGTACCAACATAACGCAAGAGTGGGTGGAGTTTCGATAAAGTGGGCTACTTTGTCATTGGCTGAATGTTTGCTTGGCTGTAAGTCGGGTACCTCTGAATGTCGCTCAGTGGTGCTGCTGGAAGTGGAGAACGATCGGCCATTTGATTTGCCGGCAGCTCTTGGACGGAGCTGAGAGCCCCACTCATTTAATGGCTGTGAAGTGCCTGTTGGATGAACCAGCCAATCATAGAAAGGATCTTCCCACACTTTTCAGGGAATCTAAAACACGGGGC
Source organism: Scyliorhinus torazame (assembly GCF_047496885.1). NCBI lineage: Eukaryota > Metazoa > Chordata > Chondrichthyes > Carcharhiniformes > Scyliorhinidae > Scyliorhinus > Scyliorhinus torazame. The sequence goes on along the minus strand of NC_092712.1, from coordinate 31,692,985 downwards.
TGCAGCCCCAGGGTGAGGGGGTCAGTCACTCAGGGCTGAGCTGAGGAGAAATCTCTTCACTCACAGGCTTGTAAATCTTTGGAATTCTCCATCCCAGAGAGTCGCGGATGCTCCGTCGTTGAATAGATTTACAACTGGGATGGACAGATTTTTGGTCTCTCGGGGAATTAAAGGATACGGTGGGAAAATGGAGATGAAGGCCAAGGTAAGCCGTGATGGTATTGAATGGCAAAGCAAGCTCGATGGGCCGGGTGGTCTACTCACTGTTCCTATTCGAGTCCTCGCTGTAAGATGAACTTCGTGTAACATCCTCACTGGTCTCCCTCCGTTGGCCATAACAGGCCTTTAGCAAGGCCGTTTCTTACCCATTGCTTGCAGCTTGGTGGCCTGACTTTCCCCATCTCGCCACGGGCAAAATGGTCCAAGGGTGGGATGGCATGTGAAAGGGTGGTGGGAACAGATTGAATAATTACTTTCAATAGCTAAGAGACTATCAGGGAAAGGCTGGGGAGCATGACTAATTGGCAAGCTCTTTCAAAGAGACAGCACCGTTGGGCTGAATGGTCTCCGCTGCTCTGTAATTCTATGAACTGACTTCTGGAATGAAGCATCCTTTGATATCTGAGTAATTTTGCTTCTGTAACAAAACAGAATTCCCTACACCTGCCGGCAGTCTAGGTAAAAGTGTGTTCATCGGAATACTGGACGAATAATAATCTTTATTATTGTCACAAGTAGGCTTACATGAACACTGCAATGAAGTTACTGTGAAAATCCCCTAGATGCCACGTTCCGGCGCCTGTTCGGGCACACGGAGGGAGAATTCAGAATGTCCAATTCGCCTAACAGCACGTCTTTCGGGACTTGTGGGAGGAAACCGGAGCACCCGGAGGAAACCCACGCAGACACGGGGAGAACGTGCAGACTCCGCACAGACAGTGACCCAAGCCGGGTCGCTGGCACGGTGAGGCAACTGTGCCAACCACTGTGCTAATTTGGCACTGAGGTTTTCAAGTCGATTTCTCTTCATTTGGTTGACGATGACGATGACACCTCCTCCACAAGAGTCCTCAATACCGGGGCCCCACAAGGCTGCGTACTTAGCCCCGTACTATACTCCCTGTACACACACGACTGTGTGGCAAAGTTTAGCTCCAACTCCATCTGCATGTTTGCTGACAACTCGACCGTAGTGGGTCGGATCTCAAATAACAATGAGTCCGAATACAGGAGGGAGATAGAGAACCTAGTGGTGTGGTGTAAGGACAAGAATCTCTCCCTCAATGTCAGCAAAACTAAGGAGCTGGTTATTGAACTTCAGGAAGAGAAATATCATACAAATCTCTGTCAATATCAATGGTGCCGAGATGGAGATGATCCCTGGAATGAAGAGCTTGTCATATGAGGAGCGTTTGAGGACTCTGAGTCTGTATCATTGGAATTTAGAAAGATGAGGGGGGATCTTATTGTAACTTGCAGGATACTGCGAGCCCTAGATAGAGTGGACGTGGAGAGGATGTTTCCACTAGTAGGAAAAACTAGAAGCAGAGGACACAATCTCAGACTAAAGGGGTGATCCTTTAAAACAGAGAGGAGGAGGAATTTCTTCAGCCAGAGGGTGGTGAATCTGTGGAACTCTTTGCTGCAGAAGGCTGTGGAGGCTAAATCACTGAGTGTCTTTAAGACAGAGATAGATAGGTTCTTGATTAATAAGGGGATCAGCGATTATGGGGAGAAGGCAGGAGAATGGGGATGAGAAACATATCAACCATGATCGACTGGCGGAGCAGACCCGATGGGCCGAATGGCCTAATTCTGCTCCCACGTCTTATGGCTTTATGGTCCCATGGTTGGGGGAAGGTTAATCACTCCTTTGTGGGAGGAAACCGGAGCACCCGGAGGAAACCCACGTAGACACGGGGAGAACGTGCAGACTCCGCACAGACAGTGACCAAGCCGGGTATCGAACATGGGACCCTGGAGCTGTGAAGCAACTGTGCTAACCACTATGCTACCATGCTGTTTGGATTAAGGGGAGTCCCTGTGGAGTTAATTTGATTTCACCTTGGTAAGATAATTACTGTGAGGAGGCCCAAGGTTTCAGACATTTTGGAGAAAAGCAGGTTTACTTGCATGGTAGAGATGCGAGCAGGTCAAGCAACTGAGTTCAGTTAAAAGATATGTCTGTCGATAAATTAGTTTTTTTCAGGCAGTGCCAAAGAATGTGATTAGAAGGTGAGCAAAGACAAGCTAAAGCAGCTTCTGAAGAAATACAGCCAGAGGTTCTGCATGGTTCTGACATGATACAGGTTTGTTCTTTAAAACAGTGTCAAAAGACTTCTCTTTCCCAAAATATGTCTCAGCATTCAAGGCCAAGTGCTGGTAAATGGGATTAGGTAGGCAGGTCAGGTGTTCCTTACGTGTCGGTGCAGATGTGATGGGCTGAAGGGCCTCTTCTGCACTGTGCGATTCAGCGACTCCAATCTGGGACTGATGTTAACATGGTTGAATGGGTACGACAGAGGAATTCGAAAAGAGGCGTCAACATTGTCGAAAGCAGCCTTAAAACCTGGCAGTTAGCAACCATTCGGTTTCACCAGCAGGATGGCATATCTCTTCATTAGACTGAAGTCTGTTCCACTCTGACTGAGCTCTGCAACCCATTTATCTCCCTTGTATAAATAAACCTATCCTGCAAATGATGTTTAAGTGCTGCGTAGATTCGATTTGAGATCAATGTTAAGCCAAACGTTTACATGACGGTTTTATAAAATGTGTCAAGATTTTAATCTTTCTCCTGTTCACACGTAATCACCAAAAATAGTTTGAAATGTTTACAAGGCATTCTCTAGCTGTATGTGAAAATTTAATGTGACACCTATTTTGCTGCTGTATCTTTTGTTAAGTATCTCCCTGTTTAATTCTAAACAGGTTCCACTGATTAATCTGAGATAGAAATTTTTCTGAACACTAATGTAATTTCCTCTTCATCCTCCGGCGAACCATGCGCTCATTAAATTAAAAAGATATAATACTGAGACGTAGAATGCATTTCAATATACGATGCCAACATCATACAGTTATATCACAGGTTAGGGAGTCACGTAAAGCACTGGAATTATGCCATGGAGGTTTGGTTAGATCTCTTCTGGAGTACTGAGTCCCGTTTAGTTCTGAGAACGACACCATAGCAAAATATAGTGGCCTTGGGAGAAACTCAGGTCAGGTCCAACTGAATGTCAGTGGGCGGCACGGTGGCACAGTGGTTAGCACTGCTGCCTCACAGAGCCAGGGACCCAGGTTCAATTCCCGCCTCGGGTGACTGTCTGCGTGGAGTTAGCACGTGCATGGGCTGGTTTAGCACAGGGCTAAACCGCTGGCTTTGAAAGCAGACCAAGGCAGGCCAGCAGCACGGTTCAATTCCCGTACCAGCCTCCCCGAACAGGTGCTGGAATGTGGCGACTAGGGGCTTTTCACAGTAACTTCATTTGAAGCCGACTTGTGACAATAAGCAATTTTCATTTTAATTTCATTTTCATCCCCCGCTGTGGCATTACGTGAAATGTTCAGAATACAATGTCATATCAGAATTAACCACTCGATCTCTTGGAGTTTCAGCGGGAGCGGAGTGCGGAGGCTGCTGCTGGGTGAGTATTGAAGTTTAAAGTAATTTACCTTACAGGAGCATCTCTTGGAGTTTCAGCGGGAGCGGAGTGCGGGGGCTGCTGCCGGGTGAGTATTTAAGTAAACACTTATCTGGTCCCGTTTCTGTTCCTCTTTGCTGCTGTTGTATTGTTTTTTAATTTTATATTTTTTAAGGCGGGAACAGGAAGTTCGACCCGCGGACTTCTGGGAAATCCCTCACCAATAAATTCTGGTGGAGAAGAAACCCGAGACACTACACGTGTAGTGTCTCCCACCCACCCTCCTCCTCTAACCTAATAATAAAACCCATTGGTGTGAGGTAAGTACCATATTGTATTATTATTATTTATTTTTTTTTAATTTAGTTGTTAGCCAGATCTTGGTTGAAAGTTAGAGGGATGGCAGGGAAGGGAGTGCAATGTTCCTCCTGCAGGATGTTTGAGGTGAGGGATGCCGTTAGTGTCCCTGCTGATTTTACCTGCAGGAAGTGCTGCCATCTCCAGCTCCTCCAAGACAGAGTTAGGGAACTGGAGCTGGAGTTGGAAGAACTTCGGATCATTCGGGAGGCAGAGGGGGTCATAGATAGCAGCTTCAGGGAATTAGTTACACCAAAGATTGGAGATAGATGGGTAACTGTAAGAGGGACTGGGAAGAAGCAGTCAGTGCAGGGATCCCCTGCGGTCGTTCCCCTGAGAAACAAGTATACCGTTTTGGATACTTGTGGGGGGGGACTTACCAGGGGTAAGCCATGGGGTACGGGCCTCTGGCACGGAGTCTGTCCCTATTGCTCAGAAGGGAAGGGGGGAGAGGAGCAGAGCATTAGTAATTGGGGACTCGATAGTCAGGGGCACAGATAGGAGATTTTGTGGGAGCGTGAGAGACTCACGTTTGGTATGTTGCCTCCCAGGTGCAAGGGTACGTGATGTCTCGGATCGTGTTTTCCGGGTCCTTAAGGGGGAGGGGGAGCAGCCCCAAGTCGTGGTCCACATTGGCACTAACGACATAGGTAGGAAAGGGGACAAGGATGTCAGGCAGGCTTTCAGGGAGCTAGGATGGAAGCTCAGAACTAGAACAAACAGAGTTGTTATCTCTGGGTTGTTGCCCGTGCCACGTGATAATGAGATGAGGAATAGGGAGAGAGAGCAATTAAACACATGGCTACAGGGATGGTGCAGGCGGGAGGGGTTCAGATTTCTGGATAACTGGGGCTCTTTCTGGGGAAGGTGGGACCTCTACAGACAGGATGGTCTACATCTGAACCTGAGGGGCACAAATATCCTGGGGGGGAGATTTGTTAGTGCTCTCTGGGGGGGTTTAAACTAATGCAGCAGGGGCATGGGAACCTGGATTGTAGTTTTAGGGTACGGGAGAATGAGAGTATAGAGGTCAGGAGCACAGATTTGACATCGCAGGAGGGGGCCAGTGTGCAGGTAGGTGGTTTGAAGTGTGTCTACTTCAATGCCAGGAGTATACGAAATAAGGTAGGGGAACTGGCAGCATGGGTTGGTACCTGGGACTTCGATGTTGTGGCCATTTCGGAGACATGGATAGAGCAGGGACAGGAATGGATGTTGCAGGTTCCGGAGTTTAGGTGCTTTAGTAAGCTCAGAGAAGGAGGCAAAAGAGGGGGAGGTGTGGCGCTGCTAGTCAAGAGCAGTATTACGGTGGCGGAGAGGATGCTAGATGGGGACTCATCTTCTGAGGTAGTATGGGCTGAGGTTAGAAACAGGAAAGGAGAGGTCACCCTGTTGGGAGTTTTCTATGGGCCTCCAAATAATTCTAGGGATGTAGAGGAAAGGATGGCGAGGATGATCCTGGATAAGAGCGAAAGTAACAGGGTAGTTATTATGAGAGACTAACTTTCCAAATATTGACTGGAAAAGATATAATTTGAGTACATTAGATGGGTCGTTTTTTGTACAGTGTGTGCAGGAGGGTTTCCTGACACAATATGTTGACAGGCCAACAAGAGGCGAGGCCACGTTGGATTTGGTTTTGGGTAATGAACCTGGCCAGGTGTTGGATTTGGAGGTAGGAGAGCACTTTGGGTACAGTGACCACAATTCGGTGACGTTTACGCTAGTGATGGAACGGGATAAGTATACACCGCAGGGCAAGAGTTATAGCTGGGGGAAGGGCAATTATGATGCCATTAGACGTGACTTGGGGGGGATAGGTTGGGGAAGTAGACTGCAAGTGTTGGGCACACTGGATAAGTGGAGCTTGTTCAAGGATCAGCTACTGCGTGTTCTTGATAAGTACGTACCGGTCAGGCAGGGAGGAAGGCGTTGAGCGAGGGAACCATGGTTTACCAAAGAAGTGGAATCTCTTGTTAAGAGGAAGAAGGAGGCCTATGTGAAGATGAGGTGTGAAGTTTCAGTTGGGGCGATGGATAGTTACAAGGTAGCGAGGAAGGATCTAAAGAGAGAGCTAAGACGAGCAAGGAGGGGACATGAGAAGTATTTGGCAGGAAGGATCAGTGAAAACCCAAAAGCTTTCTATAGGTATGTCAGGAATAAAAGAATGACTAGGGTAAGAGTAGGGCCAGTCAAGGACAGGGATGGGAAGTTGTGTGTGGAGTCTGAAGAGATAGGCGAGATACTAAATGAATATTTTTCGTCAGTATTCACTCAGGAAAAAGATAACGTTTTGGAGGAGAATGCTGAGACCCAGGCTATTAGAATAGATGGCATTGAGGTACGTAGGGAAGAGGTGTTGGCAATTCTGGACAGGCTGAAAATAGATAAGTCCTCGGGGCCTGATGGGATTTATCCTAGGATTCTCTGGGAGGCCAGGGAAGAGATTGCTGGACCTTTGGCTTTGATTTTTATGTCATCATTGGCTACAGGAATAGTGCCAGAGGACTGGAGGATAGCAAATGTGGTCCCTTTGTTCAAACAGGGGAGCAGAGACAACCCCGGCAACTATAGACCGGTGAGCCTCACGTCTGTAGTGGGTAAAGTCTTAGAGGGGATTATAAGAGACAAGATTTATAATCATCTAGATAGGAATAATATGATCAGGGATAGTCAGCATGGCTTTGTAAAGGGTAGGTCATGCCTCACAAACCTTATCGAGTTCTTTGAGAAGGTGACTGAACAGGTAGACGAGGGTAGAGCAGTTGATGTGGTGTATATGGATTTCAGTAAAGCGTTTGATAAGGTTCCCCACGGTAGGCTATTGCAGAAAATATGGAGGCTGGGGATTGAGGGTGATTTAGAGATATGGATCAGAAATTGGCTAGCTGAAAGAAGACAGAGGGTGGTGGTTGATGGTAAATGTTCAGAATGGAGTTCAGTTACAAGTGGCGTACCACAAGGATCTGTTCTGGGGCCGTTGCTGTTTGTCATTTTTATCAATGACCTAGAGGAAGGCGCAGAAGGGTGGGTGAGTAAATTTGCAGACGACACTAAAGTCGGTGGTGTTGTCGACAGTGAGGAAGGATGTAGCAGGTTACAGAGTGTGGTAGTATGTATTGGGGGTCATGTGGGACTGGAAGCCCTAATGTCATTGGCTGACAGATCCCGGGTCCTGGTTGGCCGTTGACCTCATGCTCCGCCCTGAAGGCGAAGTATAAGAAGCCGGTGCCTTCCCCCGCAGGCCAGTTTACTATCGGGCTGCTGGGGAACAGACACGCTTAATAAAGCCTCATCGACTTCACTCTATTCGTCTCACGGAGTCTTTGTGCGCCACAATTTATTAAGCGTGCCTAAAAAGGACTATGGAGCTCAGGATCATTCCGGAATGCCTGAGGATCAGCCCCCACGCAGTGAATGCGGCAGCAGCCTTCAAACACTGGCAGACTTGCTTCGAGGCCTACATCATATCGACCACAGGCCGAGTCTCAGACGAACAAAAACTGCAGGTCCTGCACTCGAGTGTGAGCACGGAGATTTTCACCCTCATTGAAGACACCGACGATTTCCAGATGGCGTTCACAGCACTGAGAAGTCTCTACGTTCGCCCAGTTAACCAAATCTACGCTCGCTACCAGCTCGCGACGAGATGGCAAGCTCCCGGAGAATCGATGGACGAGTTCTACGCCGCGCTGTTGATTTTGGGACGAGCCTGCAGCTGCTCGTCGGTGAATGCAAACGAACATACGGACATGTTAATGCGCGATGCTTTTGTGGCAGGTATGCAATCCTCCCAAATCCGCCAAAGACTTCTAGAAAAAGAGTCGCTAGGACTCTCAGAGGCACGGGCCCTGGCAGCCTCGCTGGACGTAGCCGCGCGTAATACCCGCGCCTACGGCCCCGACCGCGTGGCAGGCCATTGGGCCCCGTACGTACCCGTCGTGGCAAACCCCCTACCCCCCCCCCCGGACACCCCACAGGCTTGCGCAGTCCAAACCCCGAGTCGCACCGGGGGCGCCCGCTGCTATTTCTGCAGCCAGGCGAAACACCCCCGACAACGCTGTCCGGCCCGCGCAGCCATCTGCAAAAGCTGCGGGAAAAAGGGCCACTATGCGGTGGTGTGCCGATCCCGCGAGGTCGCCGCCGTCCCGGGGCCACAGGGAGCCCTACAGGCAGTCTATGCCTCCCAACCCCCCCAGCACGCCATGTGCGACCCGCAGGCGCAGCCGCTCTGGGTCCCGACCACCGCGGCCCCAGGAGAACTGGGAGCCCTGCACGCCGCTTACGCTCCCCAAACCCCCTCCCCGCAGTCCATGTACGACCCGCCGCCGGCGCTCCCGATTTGGGTGCCGGCCAACACTCTCCACGGAGAGGAAGGAGTCTTTCGCGTCCCGAACGCCACCCTCACCCCCATCCCGCGCCCCACGCCTGACCCGCCGGCGCAACCTACCTGGACCCCGACCACCGCTGTCCCCGGCGAGGGAGCTCCGCACGGTCCCAGCGCTCGCGGCCCCACGACTGACCCGCCGGCGCCGCCGACCTGGGCCCCGACCACCGCTGTCCCCGGCGAGGGAGCTCCGCGCGGTCCTAGCGCCCGCGGCCCTGGCGCTCGCAGTGAAGGAACTCCGCGCGGTCCTAGCGCCCGCGGCCCTGGCGCTCGCAGTGAAGGAACTCAGCGCGGTCCTAGCGCCCGTGGCCCTGGCGCTCGCAATGCAGGAACTCCGCGCGGTCCTAGCGCTCCCCAGACCCCCCAGCACACCATGTGCGACCCGCAGACGCCGCCATTTTGGGTCCCGACCACCACGAGGGGAGGAGGGGCGCCGCCATCTTGGACCGCCCCCGACCTGTACGACGCATGGGGGCGGCCATTTTGTCCACCCCCGACGCCATCTTGTGACCCCTCAGCCACGTGCGATGTATGGGGGTGGCCATTTTGTCCATCCCCGACGCCATCTTGGACGGCAACAACGGACCCCACCCCACTACTACAACCACGGCTCGCTTCGGTTACGCTCGATCAGGCTCGGCCCCGGACTCTCCAGACGACGACGACAACGGTCCTAATTAACGGCCACGAGACGCCATGCCGAGTCGACTCCGGGAGCACGGAAAGTTTTATACATCCCGACACGGTAAGACGCTGTTCCTTAACTACCTTCCCCAGCGCACAAAAGATTTGCCTAGCTGCAGGATCCCACTCCGTACAGATCCAGGGATTCTGCATAGTTACCCTTACGGTGCAGGGGAGGGAATTCAAAAACTACAAACTTAACGTCCTTCCCCAACTCTGTGCCCCCACCTTGCTGGGCTTAGATTTTCAATGTAACCTACAGAGCCTTACGTTTAAATTCGGCGGCCCCATACCCCCACTCACTATCTGCGGCCTCGCCACCCTCAAGGTGCAACCCCCGTCCTTGTTTGCGAACCTCACCCCGGATTGCAAACCCGTCGCCACTAGGAGCAGACGGTACAGCGCCCAGGACCGGACCTTCATTCGCGCCGAAGTCCAGCGGCTACTAAAGGAGGGCATAATCCAGGCCAGCAATAGTCCCTGGAGAGCGCAGGTGGTAGTAGTGAAGACAGGGGAGAAACAAAGGATGGTCATTGACTATAGTCAGACCATCAACAGGTACACACAACTAGACGCGTACCCTCTCCCCCGCATATCCGACATGGTCAATCGGATTGCCCAGTATAAAGTCTTCTCCACCGTGGACCTCAATTCCGCCTACCATCAGCTCCCCATCCGCCCAAGTGACCGCAAATACACAGCCTTCGAGGCAGACGGGCGATTATACCATTTCCTACGGGTCCCTTTTGGCGTCACAAACGGGGTCTCGGTCTTCCAACGGGAGATGGACCGAATGGTTGATCAACATGGGTTACGGGCCACGTTCCCGTACCTCGACAATGTAACCATCTGCGGCCACGATCAGCAGGACCACGACGCCAACCTCCAAAAATTCCTCCAGACCGCCAAAGCCTTGAACCTCACGTACAACGAGGACAAGTGCGTTTTTAGCACCGATCGGCTGGCCATTCTGGGCTACATAGTGCGCAATGGGATAATAGGCCCCGACCCCGAACGTATGCGCGCACTCATGGAATTTCCCCTCCCGCACTGCCCAAAAGCCCTGAAACGCTGCTTGGGGTTCTTTTCGTACTACGCCCAGTGGGTCCCCCAGTACGCAGACAAGGCCCACCCCCTAATACAGACCACGACTTTCCCTCTGTCGACAGAGGCTTGCCAGGCCTTCAGCCGCATCAAAGCGGACATCGCAAAGGCCACGATGCGCGCCATCGACGAGTCCCTCCCCTTCCAGGTCGAGAGCGACGCCTCGGATGTAGCTCTCGCGGCTACCCTTAACCAAGCGGGCAGACCCGTGGCCTTCTTCTCCCGAACTCTCCACGCCTCAGAAATCCGCCACTCCTCAGTGGAAAAGGAAGCCCAAGCCATAGTGGAAGCTGTGCGACATTGGAGGCATTACCTGGCCGGCAGGAGATTCACTCTCCTCACTGACCAACGGTCGGTAGCCTTCATGTTCGATAATGCACAGCGGGGCAAGATCAAGAACGACAAGATCTTGCGGTGGAGGATCGAACTCTCCACCTCCAACTATGAGATCTTGTACCGGCCCGGAAAGCTGAACGAGCCGTCCGATGGCCTATCCCGCAGCACATGTGCCAACGCACAAATTGACCGCCTCCAAGCCCTCCACGAGGACCTCTGCCACCCGGGGGTCACTCGGTTTTACCACTTCATCAAGTCCCGCAATCTCCCATACTCCTTAGAGGAGGTCCGTACAGTCACAAGGGACTGCCACATCTGCGCAGAATGCAAACCGCATTTTTTCAGGCCAGATGGAGCGCACCTGATTAAGGCTTCCCACCCCTTTGAACGCCTCAGTCTCGATTTCAAAGGGCCCCTCCCCTCCACCGACCGCAACGCGTATTTCCTTAATGTAGTGGACGAATACTCCCGCTTCCCTTTTGCCATTCCCTGCTCCGACATGACCGCGGCCACAGTCATTAAAGCCCTGAACAGCATCTTCACGCTGTTCGGATACCCCGCATACGTCCACAGCGACAGGGGGTCCTCTTTCATGAGTGATGAGCTGCGCCAGTTCCTGCTCAGCAAGGGCATAGCTTCAAGCAGGACGACCAGCTACAACCCCCGGGGGAACGGGCAAGTAGAAAGGGAGAACGGCACGGTCTGGAAGGCCGTCCTACTGGCCCTACGGTCCAGGGATCTCCCAGTTTCACGGTGGCAGGAGGTCCTCCCGGACGCTCTCCATTCCATCCGGTCGTTATTATGTACAAGCACTAATCAAACGCCTCACGAGGGTCTCCTTGTCTTCCCTAGGAGGTCCTCCTCTGGAACGTCGCTGCCGACCTGGCTGCCGGCCCCAGGACCCATCCTGCTCCGAAAGCATGTGCGGGCACATAAGGCGGACCCGTTGGTCGAAAGGGTTCACCTCCTCCACGCGAACCCGCAGTACGCCTACGTGGAGTACCCCGACGGCCGACAGGACACGGTCTCCCTGCGGGATCTGGCGCCCGCCGGCAACACACACACCCCCCCCCGACACCATCAACCCAACCGCCCCCCTTCCTGCCACCGCCACACCCTGCGACCGCCCCCTTCCCAGGAGGATCAGTCCCCCTCCCCTTTGCACCGACAGCTGAAACCGTGCGGCTCCCGGAGGCAAAAACGCTGGTACAAGCACCACCACCACCACCGGGGCCGAGGCGATCGACACGGACGATCAGACCGCCCGACCGACTCGTGGCGTCGATGTAAAACAAAGATGGACTGTCCAATGAACATTTTGTTTTTCCTATACACTCTGTAAATAGTTGTAACAGGACAATACTGTACTACCATGTAACTGTTCTATCCTCCCAGGACCAGCCCTGTAAACCCTTACCACCATACGAAGCATCACCCCGCCGGGTTCATTTTGACAAGGGGTGAATGTGGTAGTATGTATTGGGGGTCATGTGGGACTGGAAGCCCCAATGTCATTGGCTGACAGATCCCGGGTCCTGGTTGGCCGTTGACCTCATGCTCCGCCCTGAAGGCGAAGTATAAGAAGCCGGTACCTTCCCCCGCAGGCCAGTTTACTATCGGGCTGCTGGGGAACAGACACGCTTAATAAAGCCTCATCGACTTCACTCTATTCGTCTCACGGAGTCTTTGTGCGCCACACAGAGGGACATAGATAAGCTGCAGAGCTGGGCTGAGAGGTGGCAAATGGAGTTTAATGTAGAGAAGTGTGAGGTGATTCACTTTGGAAGGAATAACAGGAATGCGGAATATTTGGCTAATGGTAAAGTTCTTGGAAGTGTGGATGAGCAGAGGGATCTAGGTGTCCATGTACATAGATCCCTGAAAGTTGCCACCCAGGTTGATAGGGTTGTGAAGAAGGCCTATGGAGTGTTGGCCTTTATTGGTAGAGGGATTGAGTTCCGGAGTCAGGAGGTCATGTTGCAGCTGTACAGAACTCTGGTACGGCCGCATTTGGAGTATTGCGTACAGTTCTGTTCACCGCATTATAGGAAGGACGTGGAGGCTTTGGAGCGGGTGCAGAGGAGATTTACCAGGATGTTGCCTGGTATGGAGGGCAAATCTTATGAGGAAAGTCTGATGGACTTGAGGTTGTTTTCGTTGGAGAGAAGAAGGTGAAGAGGAGACTTAATAGAGGCATACAAAATGATCAGGGGGTTAGATAGGGTGGACAGTGAGAGCCTTCTCCCGCGGATGGAAATGGCTGGCATGAGGGGACATAGCTTTAAACTGAGGGGTAATAGATATAGGACAGAGGTCAGAGGTGGGTTCTTTACGCAAAGAGTGGTGAGACCGTGGAATGCCCTACCGGCAACAGTAGTGAACTCGCCAACATTGAGGGCATTTAAAAGTTTATTGGATAAGCATATGGATGATAATGGCATAGTGTAGGTTAGATGGCTTTTGTTTCGGTGCAACATCGTGGGCCAAAGGGCCTGTACTGCGCTGTATCGTTCTATGTTCTATATTCTAAGGAGCTAGATGCCAAACTATATAAAGCACTGACTCACAGGCTTCTGGGAGAGGGCTGGAGAGAGTGCAGAGAAGAGTGTCGATAAAGTGTAGAGACTAGTGTTAGTCGAGTGTAGATTGTAGATTACTACAATATTGTTTACTACAGGAGTATGTGGTCGAGCTTTAATAAGCAAGCTTCGTTAATGAATTTAGCTGCTGTGGATTTTGTTCATCCTGATAACAGAATAACAAAGAACACCACACCTGTGTCTGTGTGGGTTTCCTCCGGGTGCTCCGGTTTCCTCCAACAGCACAAAGATATGTGGGTTAGGTGGATTGGCCATGCTTAAGTGTCCAGGGATGTGCAGGTTAGTTTACGGGATTATGCGTATAGACCTGGGTAGAGTGCTCTTTCAGAGGGTTGGCGTAGACTCGAGGGGCCAAATGGCCACCTTCTGAACTGCTGTAGGGATTCTATGGTAAAAGGCTTTTTTGAATTAGTTCATTTGTGGGTTGTGGGCATCTTTGGCTCGACGTATCCTTTAGTGGTCAATTCTAATTGTCCTTGAGATGGTGGTGGTGAGCTGCATCCTTCAAGCTCTGGTACCTGTGGTGTAGGTACACTCTCAAGTATTAAATTAGGATGACAGGTTGCAAAGAGCTGGTCATTGACTTCAGGAAGCAAAGTACTGTACACACCCCCCGTCTGCATCGACGGAGCCGAGGTGGAGATAGTTGACAGCTTCAAATTCCTAGGTGTGTACATCACCAACAATCTGTCCTGGTCTACCCACATCGACGCTACCACCAAGAATGCACAACAGCGCTACGCTTCCTCAGGAAACTAAGGAAAGTCGGCATGGCCACATTAACCCTTACCAACTTTTACAGATGCACCATAGAAAGCATCCTATCGGGCTGCATCACAGCCTGGTTTGGCAACTGCTCGGCCCAAGACCGCAAGAAACTTCAGAGAGTCGTGAACACCGCCCAGTCCATCACACGAACCTGCCTCCCATCCATTGACTCCATCTACACCTCCCGCTGCCTGGGGAAGGCGGGCAGCATAATCAAAGACCCCTCCCACCCGGCTTACTCACTCTTCCAACTTCTTCCATCGGGCAGGAGATACAGAAGTCTGAGAACACACACAAACAGACTCAAAAACAGATTCTTCCCCACTGTCACCAGACTCCTAAATGTCCCTCTTATGGACTGACCTCATTAACACTACACCCTGTATGCTTCATCTGATGCCGGTGCTTATGTAGTTACATTGTGTACCTTGTGTTGCCCTATTATGTATTTTCTTTCCTTTTCATGTACTTAATGATCTGTTTGAGCTGCTCGCAGAAAAATACTTTCCACTGTACCTCGGTACACGTGACAATAAACAAATCCAATCCATAAATTAAACTTTTATTCCCTTGAGTTTAGAAGATGGAGGGGTGATATAATCGAGCGCTCCCATGAAGTGTCAGAACTTTTTCACAGAGCACTGTACAGCCACTGAGTTATTTGTTGAATGGCTGCTTAAGATAGGGATAAATAGCAGCTCAGTAAGGTCTCGTAAAAAAAGAGGGGGGAGGGAAATGATCCCGGCCACATTGGAGAGTCATGTTCAGTGTAACAGTTCACAACTGAAACTAGACTTGGTGTTTTTAAGCTTCATCCATGCGGTTAACGGCATCTCGCTGACAGCAACACTGAGCCATTAGAAATGCCTTTCAACCGCTCACATGTTGACGCTCTTCAAGGCTCTTTGATGCGCCAGCTGAATAAACACTAACCCAGGATATTTCATCGCAGAACTGTGAGTAACGCGGACTCCCGCTTCTGCTTCAGCCCCCTGCCCGAAGGCAGGTCTCCGCGAACATCCACTGAATCACAGCAAAGTGCTGCGATTTGCTTGTACAGCGGCTGGAGGGGGGGAAGCAGACCATGACCCTAAATCAGGCACAACAAGGATTGAGCCCAGTGCCTGCCGGGTTGGGTGTTCCGTAGTTCACAAACAAGCCAACAATACTGGAAGTGGTGTGACGCTATTTTATTAACTGTTCAACGATGCTAACATACTGTAAACGTGGGTATGGCAATACCAGCTTAACTGTGGACCCTTTCCTATCACTAGCTATGGTGAGGCACTCAGCACATGGTGAATGTCTGTGTTGCAGGCTGTGAGCTCTGTGCTCTGAGCTGGCTGCTGCTAGAATGAGCGGGAACTCTCCTGTCCCCTATCTTTATAGTGCTTGTGCTCTCACTGGTGATTGGCTGCGGTGTTATGTATGCTGGTTGGTCCTACTGCATGTCCATCAGTGTGTGTATGTGATTGCACCATAATGTACTGATGTATATTATGACATCCCCCTTTTTTACAAAGAACATGTGCCTATGTGAGAATAAATAACGTGTAATGAGTGTATCTGACCATGTGTGTGCAGTATTTACATAACTATGTACATGAGGCTAGTCTATGTACACGGGAAGGTGCCTGGTGCAGAGAAAAGAAAAACAAGGTGTTACACCAACAACAAAACTAATAACGAATGCTATAAACAAACTAGTGAAATGCTGAAACAGGATGAAAGAACAAAGCATTGAGTCCAACATTGTAAGGCTCATAAATCAAGTCTCTGAGGTGGGCGACGAATTCGGGTTGACCGCCTCAAGGGTGGGTCAGGAGCCACCGGCTGAGGATCGGGCCGGACCACGACCAAGTGAGGAGGATGCAGAGTATCCGGAATCTCCACATAGTCCAGGTCGGGGACAACAGGAGGGCGTGGCACCGGTGGAGGATCGCGTAGCGAGCGTGGAACCAGACGAAGGGCACGCCGATTGCGGCGGCGAATGGAGCCATCAGGCAGACGAACCAGGAATGAGCGGGGAGCCACCAGCCGAAGAACCACAGCAGTCGCAGACCAGCCACCCTCCGGAAGATGGATTCGGACGTTGTCATCTGGCGCCAGAGCAGGAAGATCAGTCGCTCGATCGTCATGCACCGCCTTGTGCTGCGCGCGAGACTGTTGCATCCGCTGAAGGACTGGAGCACGGTCGAGCAGCTTGGCTGGGCTGGTGACAGGCCCGTGGACAGTGGAGCCGAGCGATAGGCCAGCAAGGCAAGGCAGAAGTCGGATCCTGCATCAGCAGCCTTGCAGAGGAGCCTCTTTACGATGTGGACGCCCTTTTCTGCTTTGCCATTTGACTGGGGGTGCAGGGGACTGTACATCACGTGTACAATTTGTACCTGCTGGCGAAGTTAGACCATTCCTGGCTCGCGAAGCAGGGGCCATTGTCCGACATCACAGTGAGTGGGATGCCACGACGAGCAAAGGTCTCTTTACAGGCACGGATAACAGCCAATGACGTGATGTCGTGCAGGTGTACAACCTCGGGATAGCTGGAAAAATAATCAACTATGAGAACATAGTTCTTGCCGAGCGCATGGAACAGGTCAACGCCTACCTTAGACCAAGGGGACGTGACCAACTCATGGGGCTGAAGGGTCTCCCGTGGTTGGGCCGGCTGGAACTGCTGACAGGTGGGGAAATTGAGCACAGTTTGGCAATGTCCTCCTTTATGCTAGGCCAGTAGACAGCCTCTTGGGCCCTCCGTCGGCACTTCTCTACGCCGAGATGGCCCTCGTGCAGCTGCTCTAAAACCAGGAGATGCATGCTGTGTGGGATCACGATGCGGTCCAGCTTCAGGAGGACGCCATCAACGACTGCCAGATCGTCTCGAATATTATAGAACTGCGGGCATTGTCCCTTGAGCCATCCGTCAGTCATGTGGCGCATGACACGCTGTAGTAGGGGGTCAGCCGCAGTCTCGCGGCGAATGTGGGTTAGGCGTTCATCCGTGGCCGGCAGATTGGCGGCCGTGAACGCCGCATGGGCGTCGACTTGGCAAACGAACCCCTCTGGGTCGGACGGTGTGGTGACTGCCCTGGACATAGCGTCGGCTATGATCAGGTCCTTACCCGGTGTGTACACGAGCTGGAAATCGTATCTCCGGAGCTTGAGCAGAAAGCGTTGTAGGCGAGGGGTCATGTCATTGAGGTCTTTTTGGATGATGCCGACCAGCGGGCGATGGTCGGTCTCCACAGTGAACTGGGGAAGGCCATACACGTAGCCATGGAACTTGTCGACACCGGTCAACAGGCCTCTGCACTCCTTCTCGATTTGCGCATAGCGCTGCTCTGTGGGGGTCATGGCCCGTGACGCATAGGCAACAGGGGCCCATGACGAGGCGTCATCTCATTGCAGGAGCACCGCCCCTATGCCAGATTGGCTAGCGCCGGTGATATTTTCGCCTCCCTTGCAGGATCGAAAAACGCCAATACCGGGGCGGTGGTCAGCTTGACCTTGAGCTCCTCCCATTCACGCTGGTGGGCGGGAAGCCACTGGAAGTCCGTCGTCTTCCTAACTAGGTTGCGGAGAGCTGTGGTGTGGGAAGCGAGGTTAGGGATGAACTTTCCTAGGAAGTTGACCATTCCTAAGAACCGGAGCACCGCCTTCTTATCCGCCGGCTTCTGCATGGCCGTGATGGCTGCCACCTTGTCCGCATCCGGCCGCACACCCAACCGGGAGATGTGGTCTCCTAAAAACTCGGGTTCGGTCTGGCCGAAAGAACATTTGGCTCTGTTGAGGCGTAGGCCTTGGTCCCGTATTTGCTTAAAAACGCGTTGGAGGCGACTGATATGCTCCTGCGGGGTGGTGGACCAGATGATGATCCACATAGACGCGCACACCCTCGATGCCCTCCGTCACCTGCTCCATGATGCGGTGGAACACTTCAGATGCTGATATGATTCCAAATGGCATTCTATTGTAGCAGTACCTGCCAAATGGGTTGTTGAAAGTACACAGCTTTCTGCTGGACTTGTCCAATTGAATCTGCCAGAAGCACTTTGATGCATCAAGCTTGGTGAATATGTTGGTTCGAGCCATCTCGCACGTGATCTCCTCACGCTTGGGGATAGGGTAATGCTCCCGCATGATGTTACGATTTAAATCCTTTGGGTCGATACAGATCCGGAGCTCGCCGGAAGGCTTCTTGACGCACACCATGGAACTGACCCAGTCGGTTGGTTCCGTCACTCTGGAGAGCACTCCTTGGTCCTGGAGGTCCTGCAGCTGCTGCTTGAGGCGGTCCTTGAGGGGTGCTGGGACTCTGCGAGGTGCATGAACCACAGGCGTGGCGTCCTGTTTGAGCAGGATTTTGTATGTGTAGGGAAGTGTGCCCATGCCTTGGAAGACATCTCGGTGTTGAGTGATGATGGCACTTAGTTGCGCCCTGAAGTCCGCATCTTGGAAGTCAGACGTGTCCTCTGGAGAGAGGGAATGTACGCGCTGCACGAGGTTGAGGAGCTTGCACGCCTGTGCACCTAGCAGGAAGTCGTTTGAGGAGCCCACGATCTCGAAGGGTAGGGTGACTTTTCGCGAGTTGTGCATCACCTCGAGTTGGCATGACCCGGTGGCGGGGATGACGTTACCATTATAGTCGACCAGTTGGCAATTGGATAGAAGAATTGTTGGTTTGACCCCCAGGGGTTGAAATGCTGACCATGCGAGGAGATTGGCGGAAGCACCAGTGACCAGACGGAATCTGATCTGGGATTGGTTGACCGTCAGGGTGGCACCCCGCTCGTCGTCCGGATCAATGCTGTGCACCAACAGCGGCTGGTGCTTTCGATTCGGGAACAGCCTGTTCATGGTTATGACAGCGACTCGAAAAGGCTCCCTGTCCTCAGTGTCACTGGTCTGCATGAAGTCAGGATCGGACTCGGTGAAGGTGGGTCGGATTGCCCGAACATTCCTGCGAGGCTGGTTAAATCATTGCGAGTTGGCAGGCTGGGCTGCTCGACAGCAGGCAGCATAGTGGCCAAGCCTGCCACAGCGTAGGCACTGTCGCCATTTTGCAGGGCCTTGCCGCTTTAAGTGGGCGGACACACTGTTGCCGCACATCGTGACGTCAGTGCGTTCGTTGCGCCACCACGCATGTGTGATACGGTCTTGCGTGGTGCGTGCCTGCGCATCGCGTTCCTCCACGTCACCATCCCCTCGTTTGGCGCGTACAAACGCGGGAGGCCTCGGAAAGCGGGCGAAATGGCCGCCCTCCTCCAGACTGCGGCCCGGGAGGTGTTCGATCGTTTGGACCCGTTCTGCCTCATGGCACCCTTGCCACGCCGTTTCAGCTGCTTTATGTAGGAGTACCGGCTGGTGGCATTCTCATGCAGGATTTAGACAGTTTAGGAGAGTGGTCCAAGAAAGGGCTGATGAAATTCAACGTGGGCAAGTGCGAGGTCTTGCACTTTGGAAAAAAGAATAGAGACGTGGACTATTTTCTAAACGGTGACAAAATTCATAATGCTGAAGTGCAAAGGGACTTGGGAGTCCTAGTCCAGGATTCCCTAAAGGTAAACTTGCAGTTTGAGTCCGTAATTAAGAAAGCAAATGCAATGTTGTCATTCGTCTCAAGAGGCTTGGAATATAAAAGCAGGGATGTACTTCTGAAGCTTTATAAAGCATTAGTTAGGCCCCATTTTGAATACTGTGAGCAATTTTGGGCCCCACACCTCAGGAAGGACATACTGGCACTGGAGCAGGTCCAGCGGAGATTCACACGGATGATCCCAGGAATGGTAGGCCTAACATACGATGAACGTCTGAGGATCCTGGGATTATATTCATTGGAGTTTAGGAGGTTGAGGGGAGATCTAATAGAAACTTACAAGATAATGAATGGCTTAGATAGGGTGGATGTAGGGAAGTTGTTTCCATTAGCAGGGGAGACTAGGACCCGGGGGCACAGCCTTAGAATAAAAGGGAGTCACTTTAGAACAGAGATGAGGAGAAATTTCTGCAGCCAGAGAATGGTGGGTCTGT